>NC_084624.1:15105123-15275123 GCF_033978795.1 Nerophis ophidion | reverse complement strand
CGAAGAGGCTGATTTTGACTCACGGCTGCAGTGGCCAACAGGGGCAAACTTGCAGCAAACATCCAAAACACACACAATACGGGGAAACCACATGGGAAGTACAATTAAACCGAAAGTTACCGCGTTACTTGGAAATAAAAACCAAGGAGCTGGTCATCGACATCAACAAGAAAATGACCCCTGTGGAGCCCATCAACATCCAGGGCCTGGAGGTGGCAGTAGTGGGTCAGTAAAAGTACCTGGGAGTCCACTTGAACACAGACTGGACTGGAAGGACAACTGCAAAGCTGCATACAAGAAGGGCATGAGCAGGCTCTTTTTCCTGAGGAAGCTTAGATCCTTTAACGCAGTGGTCCCCAACCTTTTTGTAGCTACGGACCGGTCAACGCTTGACAATTTGTCCCGCGGCCCGGCGGCTGAGAGGGGGTTTCTTTGTCATGATAAACTGAGGTTTTTGTCATGAAAAAGGGAGGTTTTTTTGGGTTGGTGCACTAATTGTAAGTGTATCGTGTGATTTTTATGTTGATTTAATAAAAATAAATAAATAAATAAAATAGATAAATAAATAGATTAAAAAAAATAATAAAAAATTATTCAATCGAGCCCGGTGGTTGGGGACCACTGCTTTAAAGTGTGCAGCAAAATAGTGTAATAATAGTATTCACTCTTAGAAGTGGCCTTTTGGGGCCAAACATAACTGCGATGTGGCCCTCAGTGAAAAACGACTTCGACACCTCTGATATAGGCTGTGGTCGGGGCTTGAGGAGTCAGGAAAGAATTCTCAAAAGGACTTGAATAAATGAGAGTGAGATATGAAAACATATTTTGACTGATGCATCAAAGTGGCCACAATCGTGAGCTCAGTTTACATATTTGCTCAACTCAGATGATTAAAAGATTAAAAAGGTTGCGTCAATCTTATGTACACTGGTCTGACCAGTCTGACGACACCCTTGCTCTAAATGTGAGCAAGGGTGTTGTTGTCAGGCCGTGTTGCCAACGCCTGAATAAACTTAAGAGTCACATTACCTAAATGTACTACATATATATATAAATATATATATATATATATATATATATATATATATATATATATATATATATATGTATATATTAGGGCTGGGCAACGATTAAAAATTTTAATCGAAGTTAATCGCACTATTTCTCCGATTAATCGCGATTAACTGCATTGCATACGCAAAGCCCAATAATGAATTCAAAAGTAGTGTGTAATGCACCTTTATTGGAATATTCTCCCACATGAACAAAAGCGCCAAAACATTTGTTGTGCAAACACAATTTGAATCAGTCCTTGTTAAACAATAGCAGTTAAATAGCATATTTTATGAAAATCAACTCCAAAAATGTAATTACAAACATTTAAGCTTATTGCCACTGCCAGGGTATTTAAGTTATCTTGTTTGTTATGGAAAATAAATATAATCTACATACAAATCTCTGAGCCACAATCACAACGTCTGAACAGGCAATTTCTGAGGTAACAGCAGAAACATTTTTTTTTTTATCAGGGTCTTTAGTTTAAAAAACCTATATTATAGGTAGTGGGCTGTTTTAGGGAATTTTTGATCAAATTATCCGTAGTAGCAATATTAATAATGTTGTGTTTATTCTGCGTAGTGCACTTAAAATAATTATGACCATATCTAGGAATTGATATGATGGGAATTTTCCGATTGTTTACTTGGTGCTTTGATAAACTGAACGCATATACATGGTACTATTTGTGATGTTATGAGCCAGGGAAATAAAGAACTACCTTACCCAGCATGCAACAGGAGTGACGAGCATGCGCGGTAGCCCGGTATAGGTTGTGTCGCCATGACGGCATCTTGTATGTTGTGATATGCACGCTCTGAAAGCAAACGTTAAGAACTCAGCCAACACTCCTCGTCTGCATTATTCATAAATAGACAGACAACACAAATACTCCGCTGCTTCACAGGCCGCTGGATGTAGCCGGCAAAGTATTCCCATGCTAGCTAGCCGGTCTAGCAAGCACGCGTCATTCAGTCCAAAACGGCCCGATCTATCCACATCCAGAATTGTCTGGCGGTCGTAAGTGATCCCGGAGTGACCACGCTGTATGCCAGCCATGAAATTTGCAGAATTGTCCGGTATTTTTGCCAAATGTTCCATCTTTACCAAGAGCCCCTCGACGCCGAAGTACATCCGGGAGATGCCATCTTGTTAAGAAAAGGCGGTAACAAAATAAAAGCATGTAAACAACATACGCAAATGTGCGATAAAATAATTGTCGGCGTTAATAGATTGATGAGTTAACGCGTAATTAACACATTAATTTGTCCACCCCTAATATATATATATATATATATATATATATATATATATATATATATATATATATATATATATATATATATATATATATATATATATATATATGCGTGAGCCCCACCAATGGCTTCAGGTCTGAGAGGGATATAAAAATACATGAACAGAATGCCCAGAAAAAGGTACATCTTCCTAATATTCAAGTTTTTTTTTTCCAACAATTTTATAGAGCTGCCAATGAGTTGTGTTTTCCTCATATTGCATTTGTTGTAGGGGTTTGTGTGTGTTTTGGACTTAGCTGTGCGTTTGCCCCTGCCGGCTATAGCGTCTGATGTTCTAGACATGAAATAGATTCAGTATTAAATTAATGAGCTCATCAGGCAAGTGCATATATATAAACCCCAAGTGCATAAGAAAAGTGCTTTTTCCCCCGGCTATTTGAGAATAAAAATGACTCCCTCTGTTGTCAAATATGTTTTGATATCTCACTCTCATTTATTTAAGTCCTTTCAGAATTCTTTCCTGACTCCTCAAGCCCCGACCACAGCCTATATTAGAGGTGTCAAAGTCGTTTTTCACTGAGGGCCACATCGCAGTTATGTTTGGCCCCAGAAGGCTGCTTCTAACAGTGAATACTATTATTACACTATTTTTCTATGCATTTTATTAGTATAATTTTTTTACACTAAAATGTAAGAAAACTAAGGTAAGTTGCAGTAATTTCACCTCACAATTTAGTGTATATTACTGTAAAAATTAAGGTTAAAATTGTTTATGGCCAATGTAAAATTTACATTGTGTTTTAACTGTAAAAATAAACTGGAATTTTACAGTAATATGTTAGTGTCAGGCTTGGACTTGGTCTTGGGTTGTTTTCCCGAGGTGCGAAGCGAATGGAGTGGAAACGGCGTGAAGGTAGGTAAATATTTAATTTATTTACTCATAAACTAAAAAAAGGAACAAACAAAAAGCGCTCACAATGGAGGTACAAAACTTGGGCTATGAAACAAAAGACTAGCACAAAGGCTATAAACTATAAACATGAAACAAAACACTTGTGTAACTGTGGCTTAAATAATGAACATGATAAGTGAAAACAGGTGTGAGACAAGACAGGTGAACTGATTGGTCGTCATGGTAACAAAACAGGGAGTGAAAAAAAAAGGAACTTAGAGTCCAAAGGTCAAAAGCACCTGGTATTCCTACGCAGTCTCCCATCCAAGTACTAAACAGACCAGACCTTGCTTTGCTTTGAGAACAGATGAGATTGGGGATGCTCAGGGTAATATGGCCATACAAAACTCATGATCAGACATGACAGATGAAAACTAAATCAGTTGGCATGGTAACAAGACAAACAAGGAAATGCTAAACAGAACTAAATATCCAAAAAACTAAACATAGCATGACCAAAACAAAACATGAACCATAGGCGTGACAGTTAGCACCTAAACTGCCATTTTTTGTATTTATTTTTTAACCGCAAATCAACAACTGTAGATTTTTCGGTGCATTACTGTAAATGCCAAAACGGCACCACAGTTTATTACAGTAAGAAAATTACTTTTTTTTTTTTAATTCAGAGAAAATTGCTGTCAAAACCACAGTAAATTTTACAATTTTACCATGCTACTTTTGCATTACACAATTGTACGGATAACTTGCTTTGAAATAATTATTATTAGTATTTTTTATAATTAAAAAATGGTTTGAATGATTGGTAATATATTTTTGTATATTTAGACAATATATAAGCTAACATAATTTGCGATTACATGGAGTACATAAATTGTTTTTCTCCCAAAATAGAAAGAAAGAATATATCTACCAAGAAAAGTTACAGCACTTTATTCATAAATATTATTTATATCTGGCCCCCGGGCCTTGACTTTGACACCGTTGGCCTATAAATTCTTTGACAAGCAGACGGCCAGCTAATAACAAAGTCCGCTATTTAGGGCTAAATCAATGAAAACAGGATGTCGCTAAAGTCTGTCAGAAAAAGGTTAAATAAATAAACGTGCACGTGTAATGTGTTGTCAGCTTTAAGCAAATCTGTGAGTCACTATTCAGTGTTTCCCACAGGTCAGGCATCTATTTGTGGTGGTGTGGTCGAGCGGGGGGTGGGGGGGTGGGGGATTTGGGGGGGGGGGGGGGCTGCGATGACCACGAACGCGGAGTTGGAATATAATTACAACACTTTATGTACATATTTATATAATATTTACATATTTATATAATATGTAACTACAAGCTCCATTCACAGACAGAGTCCCATTGCTTTTATGAGCGGTCGAGCGAGTCAAAAGCCGGAAAATATATATATATATATATATATATATATATTATTTTTTTTATTTTTTTTTTTTATTTTATTTTTTTTATTTAATTTTTTTTATTTTTTATTATTTTTTATTTATTTATTTATTTTTTTGTGGCGGCCGTAATTCTTTCGTGGCGGGCCGCCACGAATAAATGAACGTGTGGGAAACCCTGCTATTTATTATTATACTACAAACATTGACTGATCTCCTTTGCTAAATGATTAAAAAGTAGATGTAACTGGGTTGAAGCCAATGTGGCTGAGCAAGAGCATGTTGGCTATGTTGGCATGTTGCGCTAGACCAGGCCTGGGCAATTATTTTGACTCGGGGGGCCAAATTTAGAGAAAAAAATGTGTCTGGGGGACCGGTATGTCTATTTGTAGGAAAACTAATACAAAACCTCACGATAAAGTCTGATTGAATTCTAAATATGTTATGACAGACCGTCTTAAAAACGGAATGGAATTGTAATTTTTCTCTACGGACAATAAAACCCTGAATATTAAGAACATACGAACGTCACACCCCGTTTCCATCGACATATTTTACAATCAAGCCAAATGCAACAAACAGCGAAATATGAACGCGAAGGCGTTGAGGGGATCCGGTTTGGTGGCCACGGGATTAGGTCTCTGTTTTTTGCAGATGATGTAGTCCTGATGGCTTCATTTGGCCGGGATCTTCAGCTCTCACTGGATCGGTTCGCAGCCGAGTGTGAAGCGACCGGAATGAGAATCATCACCTCCAAGTCCGAGTCCATGGTTCTCGCCCGGAAAAGGGTGGAGGAGACCCTGCCCCAAGTGGAGGAGTTCAAGTACCTAGGAGTCTTATTCACGAGTGGGGGAAGAGTGGATCGTGGGATCGACAGGCGGATCGGTGCGGCGTCTTCAGTAATGCGGACGTTGTATCGATCCGTTGTGGTGAAGAAGGAGCTGAGCCGGAAGGCAAAGCTCTCAATTTACCGGTCGATCTACGTTCCCATCCTTACCTATGGTCATGAGCTTTGGGTCATGACCGAAAGGATAAGATCACGGGTACAAGCAGCCGAAATGAGTTTCCTCCGCCGGGTGGCGGGGCTCTCACTTAGGGATAGGGTGAGAAGCTCTGCCATCCGGGAGGAACTCGACGTAAAGCCGCTGCTCCTCCACATCGAGAGGAGCCAGATGAGGTGGTTCGGGCCTCTGGTCAGGATGCCACCCAAACGCCTCCCTAGGGAGGTGTTTAGGGCACGTCCAGCTGGTAGGAGGCCACGGGGAAGACCCAGGACACGTTGGGAAGACTATGTCTCCCGGCTGGCCTGGGAACGCCTCGGGATCCCCCGGGAAGAGCTAGACGAAGTGGCTGGAGAGAGGGAAGTCTGGGCTTCCCTGCTTAGCCTGCTGCCCCCGCGACCCGACCTCGGATAAGCGGAAGATGATGGATGGATGGATGGATGAACGCGAAGGGTAAAAAAAACAAAAAAACATCTACAATCTCATATATGTGATATATCACTAAGCTTTAGAACTTTGTTGTAAAAATCTCCTTCCGCCTCAGTCCCTGACACTCGCATTTCAGCCTGGCCGCTCCCCACCCACACTGCTTGGTGCCTCGTCTGACCTGCTGTGACGTAGATTACCGTAGTAACTACAAACCCCGTTTCCATATGAGTTGGAAAATTGTGTTGAATGTAAATATAAATGGAATACAATGATTTGCAAATCCTTTTCAACCCATATTCAGTTGAAAACACTACAAAGACAAGGTATTTGATGTTCAAACTCATTAAATTTCTTTTTTTTTGCAAATAATATTTAACTTAGAATTTCATGGCTGCAACACGTGCCAAAGTAGTTGGGAAAGGGCATGTTCACCACTGTGTTACATCACCTTTTCTTTTATCAACACTCAATAAACGTTTGGGAACTGAGGAAACTAATTGTTGTAGCTTTGAAAGTGGAATTATTTCCCATTCAGTCGTTCAACAGTCCGGGGTCTCCGCTGTCGTATTTCACGCTTCATAATGCGCCACACATTTTTGATGGGAGACAGGTCTGGACTGCAGGCGGGCCAGGAAAGTACCCACATTCTTTTTTTTTTACAAAGCTACGCAGTTGTAACACGTGCTGAATGTGGCTTGGCTGAAATAAGCAGGGGCGTCCATGAAAAAGACGGCGTTTAGATAGCGGAATATGTTGTTTCTAAACCTGTATTTACCTTTCAGCATTAATGGTGCCTTCACAGATGTGTAAGTTACCCATGCCTTGGGCACTAATGTACCCCCATATCATCACAGATGCTGGCTTTTGAACTTTGTGTCGATAACAGTCTGGATGGTTCGTTTCCCATTTTGTCCGGATGACACAATGTCAAATATTTCCAAAAACAATTTGAAATGTGGACTTGTCAGACCACAGAACACTTTTCCACTTTGCATCAGTCCATCTTAGATGATCTCGGGCCCAGAGAAGCCGGCGGCGTTTCTGGATGTTGTTGATAAATGGATTTTGCTTTGCATGGTAGAGCTTTAACTTGCACTTACAGATGTAGCGACAAACTGTATTTAGTGACAGTGTTTTTTTTAAGTGTTCCCGAGCCCATGTGGTGATATCCTTTAGAGATTGATGTCGGTTTTTGATACAGTGCCGTCTGAGGAATCGAAAGTCTAGGTCATTCAATGTTAGTTTCCGGCCTACGTGGAGTAATTTTTCCAGATTCTCTGAACCTTTTGATGACATTATGGACCGTAGATGTTGAAATCCCTAAATGTCTTGCAATTGCACTTTGAGAAACGTTGTTCTTAAACTGTTTGACTATTTGCTCTTGCAGTTGTGGACAAAGGGGTGTACCTCGCCCCATCCTTTCTTGTGAAATACTGATCATTTTTTGGGAAGCTGTTTTTATACCCAATCATGGCACCCACCTGTTCCCAATTAGCCTGAACACCTGTGGGATGTTCCAAATAAGAGTTTGATGAGCATTTCTCAACTTTATCAGTATTTATTGCCACCTTTCCCAACTTCTTTGTCACGTGTCGCTGGCATCAAATTCTAAAGTTAATGATTATTTGCAAGAAAAAAAACGTTTATCAGTTTGATTATCAAATATCTTGTCTTTGTAGCATATTCAACTGAATATGGGTTAAAAATGATTTGCAAATCATTGTATTCCGTTTATATTTACATCTAACACAATTTCCCAACTCATATGGAAACGGGGTTTGTATAATAGAGCTAGGAAAAATAATGAAAATTAAGTTAGTGAAAGAGAAGGTTAATACAGCAATGAGGGATATTTTATCTTTTTTTTTAAAATACAGGGTTAAATAAATAAATATCAAATAGAAAAGGATATCAGATCGAGCCACACTCCATTTCAAAAGGTGGCGCTAATGTACACCAAACAAGGTTACTTGCCAACCTCAACAAACAAAAGAAGAAGCTCAGGCAGTGGACTTGCAACTCTGGGAAAGTTTTTAGTCGTCCCGCTGCTTTGCTGTAAACAACAATGGCGCCCTAATAGTTGCATTAAGCTTGTACTGTTTTTTTTAGCTTTTAAAGACCAATATCTCAACTATCTTTTCTGTCTTTGTGGAACAGCCCTGTCGGCGGAGAATGGACGCCGCAGGAGAGGAAGAACCGGAGCCAATAAAGCTCAAATCTCTGAAGAACAAAGTATTTACAGTGCCTAACAATGATAGGGTAAGTTAGTCGTAGATAACTAACAACATATTCACATTAATATTACTCTATCTGAGGGTTTCACAGTGGTCGTATAATGTTGGTCTTGACCTATGTTTATATGCTTTTATGTTTGTATTACAGATGTCCGATAATGGCTTTTTTGCCGATATTGCCAAACCCTTAATTACCGATACCGATATCAACCGATACCGATATATACAGTCGCGGAATTAACATATTATTATGCCTAATTTTATTGTGATGCCCCGCTGGATGCATTAAACAATGTAACAAGGTTTTTTTAAAAAAATCAAGTCAAGTTATGGAAAAAAATGCCAACATGGCACTGCCATATTTATTATTGAAGTCACAAAGTGCATTGATTTTTTTTTAACATGCCTCAAAACAGCAGCTTGGAATTTGGGACATGCTCTCCCTGAGGCATGAGGAGGTTGAGGTAGGTGGGGGGTTAGGGGGTAGCGGCGGTATATATTGTAGCGTCCTGGAAGAGTTAGTGCTGCAAGGGTTCTGGGTGTTTGTTCTGTTGTGTTACGGTGCGGATGTTCTCCCGAAATGTATTAGTCATTCTTGTTTGGTGTGGGTTCACAGTGTGGCGCATATTTGTAACAGTGTTGAAGTTGTTTATACGGCCACCCTCAGTGTGAACTGTATGGCTATTGACCAAGTATGCATTGCATTCACTTGTGTGTGTGAGAGGCTGTAGATATTATGTGATTGGGCCAGCCCTCTGTGCTGCTCCCTATGTATACATTGGCGTTTTAAATGTCATAAATGTAACTTTATGAGAACGATACCGATAATTTCCGATATTACATTTTAAAGCATTTATCGGCCAATAATCCAATATTTATCGGACATCCCTAGTATGTATGAATGTATGTATGTATGTATTTATTTATTTATGTCTATATGTATGTATGTATATATATATATATATATATATATATATATATATATATATATCCATCCATCCATTTACTACCGCTTATTCCCTTTCGGGGTCGCGGGGGGTGCTGGCGCCTATCTCAGCTACAATCGGGCGGAAGGCGGGGTACACCCTGGACAAATCGGCTCCTCATCGCAGGGCCAACACAGATAGACAGACAACCTTCACACTCACATTCACACACTAGGGCCAATTTAGTGTTGCCAATCAACCTATCCCCAGGTGCATGTCTTTGGAAGTGGGAGGAAGCCGGAGTACCCGGAGGGAACCCACGCATTCACGGGGAGAACATGCAAACTCCACACAGAAAGATCCCGAGGCTGGATTTGAACCCAGGACTGCAGGGCCTTCGTATTGTGAGGCAGACGCACTAACCCCTCTGCCACCGTGAAGCCCTTATATATATATATATATATATATATATATATATATATATATATATATATATATATATATATATATATATATATATATATATTATATATATATAATATATATATATATATATATATATATATATATATATATATATATATATATATATATATATATATATATATATATATATATTATATATATATAATATATATTTTAGGGCTGCGAATCTTTGGGTGTCCCACGATTCGATTCAATATCGATTCTTGGGGTCGCGATTCGATTATAAATCGATTTTTCCGATTCAACGCGATTCTCGATTATAAAAACGATATTTTTCCGATTCAAAACGATTCTCTATTCATTCCATACATAGGATTTCAGCAGGATCTACTCCAGTTTGCTGACATGCCAGCAGAGTAGTAGAGTTTTGTAAAAAAGCTTTCATAATTGTAAAGGACAATGTTTTATCAACTCATTGCAATAATGTAAATTTGTTTTAACTATTGAACAAACCAAAAATATGACTTATTTTGTCTTTGTGAAAACATTGGACACAGTGTGTTGTTAAGCTTATGAAATGTGATGCAAGTGTAAGGCACTGTGACACTATTGTTCTTTTTTTATTTTTATAAATGTCTAATGATAATGTCAATGAGGGATTTTTAATCACTGATATGCTGAAATTATAACTAATATTGATACTGTTGTTGATAATATTCATTTTTGTTTCACTACGTTTGGTTTGTTCTGTGTCGTTTTTGTGTCTCCTCTCAGTTGCTCTGTTTATTGCAGTTCTGAGTGTTGCTGGGTCAGGTTTGGTTTTGGAATTGGATTGCATTGTTATGGTATTGCTGTGTATTAGGGCTGGGCGAGATTTCGATATAAACGATATATCGCAGGTTTGTCTCTGTGCGATATAGAAAATGACTATCGTAATGCTCGATTATATGTTCTCACACAGTTGCTTTTTGCTGCGGGCATTACATTACTGACGTTTCTCACTCCTTCTCGTCTCTCCTTCTCACAGAGAAGTAAAACAAGCCCGCCTTCTTACATACGTCACATACTGTTGCGCGTCTAGCGTCATACACTCTCGCCGAGCAGAGAGGTAGCAGCATGGCTAACGTTAGCTGAGGCAGGTCGAGCGGAGCGGAGCTAGTGACAATACAAGAGAGAGAAGGTGTGAAACTGATCACAATTGGAGGAAGAACAATAAATGCCCAAAATAAAGAGCAGGGGATCCGTCATCTGGTGGTGGTTTGGCTTCAAATGGGAAGATATTCAGCAGACAACAGCAATATGCAAAGTATGCAGCAGAAGTGTTACTACAAAAAGGTAGCAACACTATTAATTTGTTCTTTCATTTAAAAAGTCACCTGTGAGAGAATGAAGAGTATTTAATAAATACAGTTTTTTAGAATCATCATACTGCTGTGATTATATGCATCAAGTGTTCATTCAAGGCCAAGGCAAAATATCGTAATGTATACCGTATTTCGCAATATGGCATAAAAATATCGCAATATTAAAAAAGCAGATATCGCCCAGCCCTACTGTGTATTGTTTTGTTGGATTGATTAAAAAAAAAATCTATTCAAAAAAAAAAAGAGAATCGATTCTGAATCGCGATTCACATTCGAATCGATTTTTTCCCAAACCCTAATATATATATATATATATATATATATATATATATATATATATATATATATATATATATATATATATATATATAAACATACATACAAACCCTGTTTCCATATGAGTTGGGAAATTGTGTTAGATGTAAATATAAACGGAATACAATGATTTGCAAATAATTTTCAACCCATATTCTGTTGAATATGCTACAAAGACAACATATTTGATGTTCGAACTGATAAACTTTTTTTTTGCAAATAATCATTAACTTTAGAATTTGATGTCAGCAACACGTGACAAAGAAGTTGGGAAAAGTGGCAATAAATACTGATAAAGTTGAGGAATGCTCATCAAACACTTATTTGGAACATCCCACAGGTGTGCAGGCTAATTGGGAACAGTTGGGTGCCATGATTGGGTATAAAAAGCAGCTCCTCAAAAAAAGCTCAGTCTTTCACAAGAAAGGATGGAGCGAGGTACACCCCTTTGTCCACAACTGCGTGAGCAAATAGGCAAACAGTTTAAGAACAACGTTTGTCAAAATGCAATTGCAAGAAATTTTGGGGTTTCAACATCTATAGTCCATAATATCATCAAAAGGTTCAGAGAATCTGGAGAAATCACTAAAAGTGAGCGGCATGGCCAGAAACCAACATTGAATGAACGTGACCGTCGATCCCACTGTATCAAAAACCGACATCAATCTCTAAAGGATATCACCACATGGGCTTAGGAACACTTCAGAAAACCACTGTCACTAAATATAGTTTGTCGCTACATCTGTAAGTGCAAGTTAAAGCTCTACTATGCAAAGCGAAAGCCACAACATCCAGAAATGCCGCCGGCTTCTCTGGGCCCGAGATCATCTAAGATGGACTGATGCAAAGTGGAAAAGTGTTCTGTGGTCTGATCAGTCCACATTTCAAATTGTTTTTGGAGATATTCGACATCGTGTCATCCGTACCAAAGGGGAAGCGAACCATCCAGACTGTTATCGACGCAAAGTTCAAAAGCCAGCATCTGTGATGGTATGGGGGTGCATTAAGCCCAAGGCATGGGTAATTTACACATCTGTGAAGGCACCATTAATGCTGAAAGGTACATACAGGTTTTGGAACAACATTTGCTGCCATCCAAGCGCCGTCTTTTTTATGGACGCCTCTGCTCATTTCAGCAAGACAATGCCAAGCCACATTCAGCACGTGTTACAACAGCGTGGCTTTGTAAAAAAAAGAGTGCGGGTACTTTCCTGGCCCGCCTGCAGTCCAGACCTGTCTCCCATCGAAAATGTGTGGCGCATTATGAAGCATAAAATACGACAGCGGAGACCGACTGAAGCTCTACATAAATCAAGATGGGAAAGAATTCCACTTTCAAAACTTCAATATTTAGTTTCCTCAGTTCCTAAACTTTTATTGAGTGTTGTTAAAAGAAAAGGTAATGCAACACAGTGGTGAACATGCCCTTTCCCAACTACTTTGGCACGTGTTGCAGCCATGAAATTCTAAGTTAATTATTATTTGCAAAAAACAACAACAAGTTTATCAGTTTGAACATCAAATATATTGTCTTTGTAGTGCATTCAATTGAATATGGGTTGAAAAGGATTTACAAATCATTGTATTTCGTTTATATTTAACACAATTTCCCAACTCATATGGAAACAGAGTTTGTAGTTAGAAGTCTTTATATAGTATGTTGTATTGGAATAAAACACAATTTCTTGAGTTCCATTTTATTTGATTCCTGCCGGCCACCGTATTAAAGCCTCTTTTGCCTTTAAAGATACATAATGTTCTCTTTCCCTCTTCTTCCAGTTTGGGAGCTGCCGAAGTGTCCGAGAGTTTGAAAAGCTCAACCGTATCGGGGAAGGAACCTACGGCATTGTGTGTAAGTGGTTTACACGAGAGAGAAAAGAGATGCAGCTGGTTGATACATAAAATAATTCTTCTTCTTCCTGCAGACCGTGCTCGGGACACCAAGTCTGATGAAATTGTAGCTCTGAAGAAAGTTCGGATGGATAAAGAGAAAGACGGTGGGTTTATATCCATACATTTTCTTTAGGGGCTGTGGGTGAGCTGGAGTCCATCCCAGTCTGTCAGAACAGCCTCGGGCTAAATTGGGGCCCCAAGCAGAATTTTATTTGGAGGCCCCCCTTCCCTTTATACATTTTTTCACACATTTTTTCACACATTTTTTCACACATTTTTACACACATTTTTAAGTGTAACAATTGTTATACTTTTTTTTAATTGAAATTTGAATTTAATTTGATGCATGTTTTGTACTCAAATGAATTCATAAACTGTTTAGTTATATTTCTTTAAATTGAAAAATAACGATTTTCACGTCGTTAAAACATACCTGGAAAACAGGCTCTATTCCAGTGATTCTCAAAGTGGTGGTAAGCCAAAGAATCACCTGATTAAAGTAGTCACATTTTCCTTTATCTAATTTGTATAAAGTTACAGTGGCCTAGATTATAAAAAGCACTTGTTAAATAAAAACCTGTGCCTTGTTTTTAATAACCCTTAGGCTTACTATGCTACTGTATTTTTTAATGTGCGTCATTATGGTGGTACTTGGAGAGCCAAGTTTTTTCTGGGGAAAAAAGTTTGAGACCCACTGCTTTAGTCCATCCACAAGAGCCGGAGGAATTAATTGGGAAAATGTGCCATTCTATGCATATCAGTGACCAAGTATGAAGCGGCTAGGAATACTTTTGCGGTAGAATTTTGTATGAAGCGTTTTACATGCACTTCGTCACGCAATACAGGGCCCCCCCACAGATTGCGGGGCAACAAACAAGCTTTCACTCTCACATAAAACTAACCTGTGTTTAGGATGTTTTCTTGTGTTTCAGGGTTTTTGAAAAAGCATCTCAAGTCGAAAGGATTTTGCAAGAATTAAGGCCTTAAATGGCATTAAAACGCAATATAATATTGAGTGATTAATTGAAACTTTTATTAGTAGATTGCACAGTACAGTACATATTCCGTACAATTGACCACTAAATGGTAACACCCGAATAAGTTTTTCAACTTAAGTCGGAATCCACGTAAATCAATACAAGTACAACAAATATATACTATCAGCATAATACAGTCATCACACAAGTTAATCATCTGAGGATATACATTGAATTGTTTACAATTGGGGGGGAGGGGCAGTTAGGTTTGGTTGATATCAGCACTTCAGTCATCAACAATTGCATCATCTGAGAAATGGACATAGAAACAGTGTAGGTCTGACTTTGTAGGATATTTACGGCAAGCAGTGAACATAGTGAGTTCAATATCGATTCTTGGGGTCACGATTTGATAATATATCGATTTTTTTTTTCGATTCGATTTGATTCTCGATTCAAAAACGATATTTTTCCGATTCAAAACGATTCTGTATTCATTCAATACATAAGATTTTAGCAGGATCTACCCCAGTCTGCTGACATACCAGCAGAGTAGTAGATTTAAAAAAAAAAAAAAGCTTTTATAATTGTAAAGGACAATGTTTTATCAACTGATTGCAATAATGGAAATTAGTTTTAACTATTAAACGAACCAAAAATATGACTTATTTTGTCTTTGTGAAAACATTGGACACAGTGTGTTGTTAAGCTTATGAAAAGCGATGCAAGTGAAAGCTACTTTGACACTATTGTTCTTTTTTATTATTTTTATAAATGTCTAATGATAATGTCAATGAGGGATTTTTAATCACTGCTATGCTGAAATTATAATTAATATTTATACTGTTGTATATAATCATTTTTGTTTCACTACTTTTGGTTTGTTCTGTGTCGTGTTTGTCTCCTCTCCTGCTGTTTATTGCAGTTCTGAGTGTTGCTGGGTCAGGTTTGGATTTGGAATTGGATTGCATTATTATGGTATTTATGTGTAATGGTTTGTTGGATTGATTAAAAAAAAAAAAAAATTTAATTAAAAAAAAAAAACGATTTTTAAAAAATGAGAATAGATTCCGAATCGCACAACGTAAATGATTCGATTCGTATTCGAATCCATTTTTTCCCACACCCCTAATAAGAACAATTATATACATTTGATTATTTACATTTGATTATTTACAATCCGGGGAGGTGGTATGTGGAGGAGGGAGGGTGTTAGTTAAAAGTTGAAGTTGCCTGGAGGTGTTCTTTTAGTGTGGTTTTGAAGGAGGACAGAGATGATTTAGGGGCGGCATGGCGTAGTGGGTAGAGCGGCCGTGACAGAAACCTGAGGGTTGCAGGTTCGCTTCCCACCTATTGACATCCAAATCGTTGCCGTTGTGTCCTTGGGCAGGACACTTCACCCTTGCCCCCGGTGCCACTCACACTGGTGAATGAATGATGAATGAATGATTGGTGGTGGTCGGAAGGGCCGTAGGCGCAAACTGGCAGCCACGCTTCCGTCAGTCTACTCTAGGGCAGCTGTGGGTACAGATGTCGCTTACCACCACCAGGTGTGAATGAATGATGGGTTCCAACTTCTCTGTGAGCGCTTTGAGTATCTAACAATAGAAAAGCGCGATATAAATCTAATCCATTATTATTGTTATAATGTACTTTCTTCAACACCTGTTGGGAGTGCATTCCATATTGATGTGGCATAGAAAGAGAATGAGTTAAGACCTTTGTTAGATCGGAATCTGGGTTTAACGTGGTTTGTGGAGCTCCCCCTGGTGTTGTGGTTATGGCGGTCATTTGCATTAAGGAAGTAGTTTGACATGTACTTCGGTATCAGGGAGGTGTAGCGGATTTTATAGACTAGGCTCAGTGCAAGTTGTTTTACTCTGTCCTTCACCCTGAGCCAGCCCACTTTGGAGAAGTGGGTTGGAGTGAGGTGGGATCTGGGGTGGAGGTCTAGAAGTAACCTGACTAGCTTGTGCTGGGATTTTTCGAGTCTAGATTTGAGGGTTTTGGACGTGCTGGGGTACCAGGAGGTGCAAGCGTAATCGAAAAAGGGTTGAGAGTTCCCGCTAGAATCTTCAAGGTGCTTTTGTTGACCAGAAAGGAGATTCTGTAGAGAAATCTCGCTTGTTGGTTGACCTTTTTGATTACCTTGGTTGCCATTTTATCACAGGAAAGATTAGCCTCTAGTATGGAACCTAGGTAGGTGACCTCATCTTTCCTGGTGATAACAATGTCGCCCACTTTAATAGTGAAGTCACTGACTTTCTTAAGGTTGATTTGGGACCCAAATAGGATGGATTCCGTTTTATCTAAGTGTATGGAAAGTTTATTGTCAGCGAGTCAGGTGCAAATACTAGCACTGAGGATTTTTTCCTTTCCGGATACCAGCAAGGCCGAGTCATCCGCAAACATTTTGTAATACAATTGTAGGACTTGGCCAATAGTCAATACGTCAATCAATCAAACAATGAATGAAAATGAACTTAATAACGTTGATAAATGGCTACGTCTGTCCCTTTTCTTTTCTTCGGCTCTGGCTTTCAAAGTGGATCCAAGAGGAAGCAAGAAAAGCGCTTTTTCCAAATATTTAATGACATGTCTATTTCTAAAAAAAATTAAACACATGCATTATTTGCATTCCTAGTGTGATGTTATTTTATTATTCCATAAAACCTTACAAATATATTTTTAAATTTTATCTTGATTAAAAAAAAAAATCCTCCAGTTTGTGGCTATAAGTCATACTTTCAGAGGATATGCATTTCTTAATTTTTTTTTAAAGAGATCACATTCAAAAAATGACTTAAGGGTATATTATATTGATCAAATAATTTAGAATTGGATGTTTATTCAGAGGGTATGAGTGCAGTTCCTTTTAATCATTTTGATTGAATGTACAGTTTGATTGACTGGCAAAACCTTTGAAATTGGCTATTGTCTACGGCAGGTGCTTGAAGTCAGAACACCGGATGCTACTACAGAAAAGTAAATAGATAAAAATACATTCTCAGGTCAAACAGTCTTGAGAGCCAATTCTAATTAGCTAGATAAAAGTTAATGTAAACTTTTCAACTATTCAACATTATCTTTTTCAAAAGCTTACAGTAGTGTGTAAACAATAACAATATGCAATTAAAAATGGGCATTAAATTTGAGAGGTGTGGCTCGGTTTGTAGAGCGACCGCGCCAGCAGCTTGAGGGTTGCAGGTTCGATTCCCGTTTCCGTCATCCTAGTGACTGCCATTGTGTTCGTCAGTCTACCCCAGGGCAACTGTGGCTGATGTAGCTTACCACCACCAGGTGTGAATGAATGATGAGTTCCCACTTCTCTGTGAGCGCTTTGAGTGTTTAGAAAAGCACGATATAAATCTAAGTTATTATTGTATCCTGGGACAAGACATTTTACTCACCTGCTCCCAGTGCCACCCACAGTGGTTTAAAGGGAGCTTAAAAGATGTAGGAAATGGGTCTCACTATGTGAAGCGCTTTGAGTCTCTAGAGAGAAAACGGCATACTGTTATATTTCACTTTTAAGTTGCATTAAAAATGGCATTAAAAGCATCAAATTAGATTTGAACTGAAGAACCTGATGATGTTTTTGTCTTGGTCAGGCATCCCCATCAGCAGCCTGAGAGAAATCACCCTGTTGCTACGGCTCAGACATCCCAACATCGTGGAGCTGAAGGAGGTGGTTGTGGGCAGTCATCTGGAGAGGTCAGAAAAGCAGACAAGGGCTGTCACATTATTTGATTCTGATTTTTTTGCATTTTGTTCATAACTTGTACTTAACCACAGTAACTCGCAGTTTTTTATATTTTTAATTTTTAATAGTGTACCTCAGCTGGATCATTTTCAAGTTCATTAATACTATCAACAAGGGTCAATATAATTTGTTTTGCTTTATGCAAATGTTGCACTTTAGGCACCAATGCACTGATATCATTAAACATACACACTATTAGGTAGATGAAATATTAAGTATCAACCAATTATACAATTCTATATTGAGTCTGTTAGATCGCTAAAAAATGCCTGGAGTTAATCAATAATATACCAGTGCAGCTTTTTAAACACATCACAAAATGTTTTTCTTTCTCGAGAAGTTAGATAGTTTTGGCGTTGTCCTGTTTTTTTTATTTTTTATTGTTGCTATTTTATTTGTCCTTTACATTAAAAAAATGATACATTGTTATTTTAGCACTTTGCCTGTCCTTGCTTTTAAATTGACAAAAGTTCAATGGTTATTTTTAGGAGTGGGAAAAAATCAATTTGAAAACGAATCGAATCTAATAAGATGTGCGATTCAGAATTGATTCTCATTTTTAAAAAATTGATCTTTATTTTTTATTTGTATTTTTTTTAATGAATCCAACAAACCACTACACAGCAATACCATAACAATGCAATCCAATTCCAAAATCAAACCTGACCCAGCAACACTCAGAACTGCAATAAACAGAGAAATTAAGAAGACACAAACACGACACAGCACAAACCAAGAGTAGTGAAACAAAAATGAATATTATCAACAACAGTATCAATATTAGTTATAATTTTAGCATATTAGTGGTTAAAAATCACTCATTGACATTATCATTAGACATTTATAATAATAAAAAAAAAAGAACAATGGGGTCACAGTGGCTTACACTTGCATCGCATCTCATAAGCTTGACAACACACTGTGTCCAATGTTTTCACAAAGATAAAATAAGTCGTATTTTTTTGGTTCGTTTAATAGTTAAAACAAATTTACATTATTGCAATCAGTTGATAAAACATTGTCCTTTACAATTATAAAAGCTTTTTTTTTTTTCAAATCTACTATTCTGCTTGCATGTCAGCAGACTGGGGTAGATTCTGCTGAAATCCTATGTATTGAATGAATACACAATTGTTTTGAATCGGAAAAATATCGTTTTTGAATCGAGAATCGAATCGAAAAAAATCGATATATTATCGAATCGTAGGACACCCAAAGATTCACAGCCCTAGTTATTTTTATTTTTGTAATAGCCGAATGAGCAGCATAGAGGGAGGGGGGTTACCCACATTTGTGGTTCTCCCCAAGGTTTCTCATAGTCATTCTCATCGACGTCCCACTGGGTTGTGAGTTTTTCCTTGCCCTCATGTGGGCGCTGAACTGCGAATGTCTTTGTGGCTTGTGTAGCCCTTTGAGACACTTGCAATTTAGGGCTATATAAATAGGCATTGATTGACATTGAGTTACAGTAATAATAAATATTTATGATAACGAATGAATTAGTCATTTTTGTTAGTAAGCACATGCCTAAAAATACCTAAAGCTAAATTTAAGAATTGATGACTAAGGCTGCCTCTATACTAAGGTTATACAGGATATAACCCACCCAACCTTATCCCTGTCCACACACCCACAATGCCATCGTTTAAGACCCCCTCCTCCCTCCGTCGGCGCAATGCGCGTAAAATGGCAGACGCGCATATATTTGGTCATAGTCACCTCTGACCTGGAAGTGTATTCTTACCCAGCAGTCTAGTATGTGAAGTGTTTCAATGTAGACTATTGTCACATTTCTTTTAACAGTACACCTTCTTGCCTCACCATCAGCAGCTGTTAGACTAGCCCTATCGTAGTGAATCACACCTGAGCCATCATACGTGAATCAAATCTTTAATGGATGTGTGAAAGTAAACAATGTGATGAAGAACATTTTACAACTATCAATCTAGGGATCTAGATATCCGGTTAGGACACTCCTCGCTCTTTTTCCTTCACCTTCATTGTCCATTCTTGCAATCCTGCCTGTGCTTGGAGGCTGAAATTGGCGGTCGTACTCGACGGCCGCAACCACTTCACAGTAGTTACGGAGTACAAAACTAGACGTTGAGTACACTGCAAAAACTGAAATCTAAGTACGATTACATTTCTCAAATAAGGGTGATATTTGCTTATTTTCTGTCTGATAAAATGATTCTTCTCACTAAGTAGATTTTATCTTAGTGTTTTACTTGGTCCTAAATGATCTCAGAAAGATATCAAAGCTTGTTGCTGAGATTTGATGACCTATATTGAGTAAAACATGTTTGAAACTACCATATCAACTGTTGCAAAGCTGTGTCATTAACACAAGTATAAAACTACTTTTTTAAAGTAACAATTTCTTATTTCAAACATGAAAAAAAAAATCATGACTTTGACACAATTGTGTCTCATATTAAAACAGAAGACGGCCAAATTGACTTTGCAGTTTTATTTTCAATGAAACAATTGAAAATACATACTCATATAGTAGTACAGTTATTAGTGAGAATATACAGTGGGGCAAAAAAGTATTTCGTCAGCCACCGATTGTGCAAGTTCTCCCACTTAAAATGATGACAGAGGTCTGTAATTTTCATCATAGGTACACTTCAACTGTGAGAGACAGAATGTGAAAAAAAATCCAGGGATTCACATTGTAGGAATTTTAAAGAATTTATTTGTAAATTATGGTGGAAAATAAGTATTTGGTCAACCATTCAAAGCTCTCACTGATGGAAGGAGGTTTTGGCTCAAAATCTCACGATACATGGCCCCATTCATTCTTTCCTTAACACGGATCAATCGTCCTGTCCCCTTAGCAGAAAAACAGCCCCAAAGCATGATGTTTCCACCCCCATGCTTCACAGTAGGTATGGTGTTCTTGGGATGCAACTCAGTATTCTTCTTCCTCCAAACAAGACGAGTTGAGTTTATACCAAGATGGATACATGGATGATACAGCAGAGGATTGGGAGAATGACATGTGGTCAGATGAAACCAAAATATAACTTTTTGGTATAAACTCAACTCGCTGTTTTTCTGCTAAAGGGACAGGACGATTGATCCGTTTAAGGAAAGAATGAATGGGGCCATGTATCGGGAGATTTTGAGCCAAAACCTCCTTCCATCGGGGAGAGCTTTGAATGGTTGACCAAATACTTATTTTCCACCATAATTTACAAAAAAAATATTTAAAATTCCTACAATGTGAATTCCTGGATGGTTTTTTTTCACATTCTGTCTCTCACAGTTGAAGTGTACCTATGATAAAAATAACAGACCTCTGTCATCATTTTAAGTGAGAGAACTTGCACAATCGTTGGCTGACTAAATACTTTTTTGCCCCACTGTACTCATTTTAAGGTATTTTGGGGTTCATATACTGCATTCTTCGAATTATAAGTCGCTCCGGAGTATAAATCGCACCGGCCGAAAATGCATAAGAAAGAAGGAAAAAAAACGTATATACGTTGCACTGAAGTATAAGTCGCATTTTTGGGGGAAATTTATTTGATAACATCCAACACAGAGAATAGACATTTGAAAGGCAATTTAAAATAAATAAAGAATAGTGAACAACAGGCTGAATAAGTGTACGTTATATGAGGCATAAATAATCAACTGAGAAGGTGCTTGGTATGTTAACGTAACATATTATGGTAAGAGTCATACAAATAACTATAACATATAGAACATGCTATACGTTTACCAAACAATCTGTCACTCCTAATTGTTAAATCCCATGAAATCTTCTTCCTCGATGTCGCTTCTAAACAACTGCCAACTCCAAAGGTATGCGCCCCGCTTCCTTTTGTCGTTTTCTGCTGCATATTTCACTACGTCCAGCTTGTAATCTGCAGTACATGATTTCCTTTTCGGTGCCATTTTTGTTCAGCCCTTGTCAGTTTTTATAAGATGCACCTGTGGATAGGTTGATTGGCAACACTAAATTGGCCCTAGTGTGTGAATGTTGAGTGTGAATGTTGTCTGTCTATCTGTGTTGGCCCTGCAATGAGGTGGCGACTTGTCCAGGGTGTACGCCGCCTTTCGTCCGATTCTAGCTGAGATAGGCACCAGCGCCCCCTGCGACCCCAAAGGGAATAAGCGGTAGAAAATGGGTGGATGGGCCGTCAACGATGAAATGATCCATTTTGATAGCTACGGCATTAGCTTATAGCATATAGCAGTTAGCATTCCATGACCCACAATGCACTTCTGCCATGACCTTACCCTGCCGAATTCTTATTGGTTGACGTGTTTGTGACGATTGCCGACATTTTCTTCGTCTCTTCCGCGAATGAGATAAAAAATATTATTTGATATTTTACGGTAATGTGTTAATAATTTCACACATAAGTCGCTCCGGAGTATATGTCGCACCCCCGGCCAAACTATGAAAAAAAACTGCGATTTATAGTCCGAAAAATACGGTAGGTTAGCTAATTTTAGTTGTTTTGGAAAGTCTTTACAAGCCAAATTTTCTTGTTTTATTGGCAGATAATTTTGCTTGGTTCAAATAAAATACCCCTAATTGTTGTATTCAAATTTGTAATATTGTAATAATGTAATATTTGTATGGAACGGCGTGGCGCGGTGGAATAGTGGCCGTGCGCAACCCAGGGGTCCCTGGTTCAATCCCCACCTAGTACCAACCGTTGTGTCCTGAGCAAGACACTTCACCCTTGCTCCTTATGGGTGCTGGTTAGCGCCTTGCATGGCAGCTCCCTCCATCAGTGTGTGAATGGGTAAATGTGGAAGTAGTGTCAAAGCGCTTTGAGTACTTTGAAGGTAGAAAAGCGCTATACAAGTACAACCCATTTATCATTTATTATGTATTCATTATTTTTTCTTGTTTTTGAACACTGACTTTTTGCAGTGTAATTGCTCGACATACATCGCGGACAATAACTGATACAGTCTGCTTTGCCAGTCCAAATGCATTCGCTGTTTTGCGTAGTCTTCCCTCGTCGGCTAGGTAACGCAAAGTACACGCTACCTTTTTTTTTTATCACATCTAAGAGAGCCTGTATTCTCGTTGTCTCCTTTTTAACAAATGAACAAAGTTTTTGTGCTAAGTACAATCACAGCTGACCTGGACATTCAAAAGTCCTCCTGCTGTTCCTCTGGCACAACACACTTATTGACAAACATATCCCACCAGGCTGCATATCCCTGCCGTCTGAGATGTGCTGTATCCGAAATAGCTGCAATCGCACGTTTCCTTCTCTTAAGGTATTCATGTGTGATTGCAACAAGCGGCTGTACATGTAGAAGAAGGAGAAACACGGGCATGTCTGGATGACTCGCCTCCATCTTTCCAGTGGTTGACTCCAAATGGAAACCGGTTGTTATGAACCTGGCAGTGGCGCGTTCTTTCTGACGTCACTTCCTCTCCGAACTCAGTTTGTAAACGATCGACGAGTCCATACAGAACTAAGAGCCAGAGATTAAATAAATAAACGGTGCACTTACCAGGGTAAAAAAATATCTAAGGAAGGGAACCTTAAACGATGGGTTAGTGTGGCTGACACAGGGCTTAGGCTAAATAGTTATTCATTTAAGGAGTTGTATGCCTTAATGTAAACAGCGCCTAAATTAGAGCTACTGAATATGTGAATGCTTTATAATCCGATTAGGGTATCGTTAAGAGTCAATGACTCGTCGAGTTTTAAAATAGTTGTTAGTTGCAGCTTTATTGCAAAATGAAAAAAGATGACGGTTTGAGTGTTTTTAATGTTGTGTTGAAGCAATGTGTAATTGTTTGTTTACTGTCCAGTCTGTTTCTGGTGATGAGTTACTGTGAGCAGGACCTGGCGAGCCTCCTGGAGAACATGCAGACACCTTTCACTGAAGCTCAGGTAGAGTACAGACACCTACTGGACTTGCACCATTGCATTCTCGCTTGTCAATTGCTTTGCTTCTATTGTGTTTGCAGGTGAAATGTATCATCTTGCAGTTGTTAAAAGGTTTGGGGTATCTCCATCACACGTTCATCATTCACAGGTGAATGCTCCCCTTTTTCCTCTTCAAAATGCAGATTATCCCTGTTTGGATGAAAATGGACTTTGGTCTCTAACTCTTTAGCCACCAAATATGAACTACATACATTTATTTATACCTCTCTGACCATCAACACTAAAAAAAATAAAAACATTTTCATGTTAGTGATGTCACTTCTGCTATGAGTGTACATGAACATGAAAATAAAATTTGTAATTTAGTATTTTGAACATTTTATGTCATGAGAATGATCAGTTTGATAAGTGAGAAGAGTGTTTTAATTTGCTGATGTGTTACTGTAGACATATCTAAAGCTAAACAGGGTGTCCCTAAAGTCTGGGAAGTAAAAATGAATAGAGTAATACAAATAAGAATATATAATATATAAAATAAAAAGGCCATATTTACGAACCCTGTATCTATATGAATTGGTAAATTGTGTTAGATGTAAATAAAAACAGAAAACAATGATTTGCAAATCATTTTCAACCCATATTCCGTTGAATGCACTACAAATCAGTGTCAGAGCTTGGTCCGCATTGCTGGCAGTAAGTCGGACACGTTTCCAGTGAGGGTTGGACTCCGCCAAGGCTGCCCTTTGTCACCGATTCTGTTCATAACTTTTATGGACAGAATTTCTAGGCGCAGTCAAGGCATTGAGGGGTTCCGGTTTGGTGGCCGCAGGATTAGGTCTCTGCTTTTTGCAGACGATGTGGTCCTGTTGGCTTCATCTGGCCGGGATCTTCAGCTCTCACTGGATCGGTTCGCAGCCGAGTGTGAAGCGGCCGGAATGAGAATCAGCACCTCCAAGTCCGAGTCCGTGGTTCTCGGCCGGAAAAAGGTGGAGTGCCATCTCCAGGTTGGGGAGGATTACCTGCCCCAAGTGGAGGAGTTCAAGTACCTAGGAGTCTTGTTGACGAGTGGGGGAAGAGTGGATTGTGATATCGACAGGCGGATCGGTGCGGCGTCTTCAGTAATGCGGACGTTGTACCGATCCGTTGTGGTGAAGAAGGAGCTGAGCCGGAAGGCAAAGCTCTCAATTTACCTGTCGATCTACGTTCCCATCCTCACCTATGGTCATGAGCTTTGGGTCATGACCGAAAGGATAAGATCATGGGTACAAGCGGCCGAAATTAGTTTCCTCCACCGTGTGGCGTGGCTCTCCCTTAGAGATAGGGTGAGAAGCTCTGTCATTCGGGAGGAACTCAAAGTAAAGCCGCTGCTCCTCCACATAGAGAGGACCCAGATGAGGTGGTTCGGGCATCTGGTCAGGATGCCACCCGAACGCCTCCCGAGGGAGGTGTTTAGGGCACGTCCAACCGGTAGGAGGCCACGGGGAAGACCCAGGACACGTTGGGAAGACTATGTCTCCCGGCTGGCCTGGGAATGCCTCGGGATCCCCCGGGAAGAGCTAGAAAAGTGGCTGGGGAGAGGGAAGTCTGGGCTTCCATGCTTAGGCTGCTGCCCCCGCGACCCGACCTCGGATAAGCGGAAGAAGATGGATGGATGGATGGATGGGCTGCAACACATGCCAAAGTAGTTGGGAAAGGGCATGTTCACCACTGTGTTACATCACCTTTTCTTTTAACAACACTCAATAAACGTTTGGGAACTAAGGAGACACATTTTTGAAGCTTTTCAGGTGGAATTATTTCCCTTTGTTGTTTGGTGTACAACAGTCCGGGGTCTCTGTTGTCGTATTTTAGGCTTCAAAATTTTCAATGGGAGACAGGTCTGGACTGCAGGCAGGCCAGTCTAGTACCCGCACTCTTTTACTATGAAGCCACGTTGTTGTAACACGTGGTGTGGCATTGACTTGCTGAAATAAGCAGGGGGGTCCATGATAACGTTGCTTAAATGGCAGTATATGTTGCTCCAAAACCTGTATGTACCTTTCAGCATTAATGGTGTCTTCACAGATGTGTAAGTTACCCATGCCTTGAGCACTAATGCACCCCCATACCATCACAGATGCTGGCTTTTGAACTTTGCGCCTATAACAATCCGCATGGTACTTTTCCTCTTTGTTCCCAAGGACACAAATGTCCACAGTTTCCAAAAACTATTTGAAATGTGGACTCGTCAGACCACAGAACACTTTTCCACTTTGCATCAGTCCATCTTTGATGATCTCGGGCCCAGAGACGCCAGCGGCTTTTCTGAATGTTGTTTATAAATGGCTCTCGCTTTGCAAAGTAGAGCTTTAACTTGCACTTACAGATGTAGCGACAAACTGTATTTACTGACAGTGGTTTTCTAAAGTGTTCCTGAGCCCATGTGGTGATATCCTTTAGAGATTGACGTCGGTTTTTGATACAGTGTCGTCTGAGGGATAGAAGGTCACGGTCATTCAATGTTGGTTTCCGGCCATGCCGCTTACGTGGAGTGATTTCTCCAGATTCTCTGAACCTTTTGATGATATTATGGACCGTAGATGTTGAAATCCCTAAATTTCTTGCAATTGTACTTTGAAAAACGTTGTTCTTAAACTGTTTGACCATTTGCTCATGCAGTTGTGGACAAAGGGGTGTACCTTGCCCCATCCTTTCTTGTAAAAGACAGCATTTTTTGGAAAGCTGTTTTTATACCCAATCATGGCACCCGCCTGTTCCCAATTAGCCTGCACACCTGTGGGATGTTCCAAATAAGTGTTTGATGAGCATTCCTCATTTTTATCAGTATTTATTGCCACCTTTCCCGACTTTTTTGTCACATGTTGCTGGCATCAAATTATAAAGTTAATGATTATTTGCAAAAAAAAAAAAAAGTTTATCAGTTTGAACATCAAATATGTTGTTTTTGTAGCATATTCATCTGAATATGGGTTGAAAATGATTTGCAAATCATTGTATTCCGTTTATATTTACATCTAACACAATTTCCCAACTCATATGGAAACGGGGTTTGTACACAACAAATTATGAAGAAATGTAATCATATGTTTTAAATATACCCTTTCCTCAGATTGCAGCTTTGCACACTCTTGGCATTCTTCTCGATGAGCTCCAAGCACACATGTGAAGTGAAAACCATTTCAGGTGACTACCACTAGAAGCTCATCAAGGGAATGCCAAGAGTCTGTGAAAAAGTAATCAGAGCTAAGGGTGGCTATTTTGAAGAAACTAGAATGCAAAACAGGTTTTCAGTTATTTCACCTTGTTTGTAAAGTACATAACTCCTCATTTGTTTATTCATAGCTTTGATGCCATCAGTGGCAATCTACAATGTAAATAGTCATGAAAATAAAGAAAACACATTGAATGAGATAGTGTGTCCAAACTTTTGGCCTGTACTGTGTATTTCTATATGTATTAGGGGTGTAACGGTACGTGTATTTGTATTGAACCGTTTCGGTACGGGGGTTTCGGTTCGGTTCGGAGGTGTACCGAACAAGTACACATGCTATTAGCGACCGGGCTAGGACAACATGTAAAAGCCCGAGCTTGAAGACCCTCCAACCGATCGAGTTTCCACACGGACATATTAAGTAGCGTACCGCACGTTGTGTAAACATTACACACCGAGGCACAACACACAGCATGCTAGCAGCGACATGGCTACGATAGACTGACCATACCTTCTCTTTTCACCGCACATGTCCTTTTTTGCGGAGATGTCCGGGTGGAGTTTCTTAAATGCCTCAAATGTCCGGTATTTTAAGTTAGGGTTGCGTGTATTTTCAATGTACGTTCAGGGTTAAGAAGGGGTTAACAACAAGACAATTTGTGCACGCAGCAACATTC
This sequence comes from Nerophis ophidion, assembly GCF_033978795.1. NCBI lineage: Eukaryota > Metazoa > Chordata > Actinopteri > Syngnathiformes > Syngnathidae > Nerophis > Nerophis ophidion. The sequence continues at coordinate 15,247,403 of NC_084624.1, read as the reverse complement.
GTGAGGGAGGGGCAGACAGAGAGAGCGAGAGAGAGTTATGATAAACGCGCCAAGCTCTGCTTTTTACCCATAGATTTATCAGATTTTATTTTTTATTATCTATAGCAGAGGTGATAAAAGTGTGCCCCGGGGGCCATTTGCAGCCCACAGCTAATGTTTTAAAGACCCACGGGACATACTAAAAATACTAAAAGCTTAAAGGCTAAATGTAATTTAGAAAAAGTTGCAACGTTGACTAATGAAACAAAGCTGTGTTTTTTTTCTTTCAAACTGTCATTGCTCAAAACATAATATTGAATCAAAATCAACGTTATTATGAGTTATTGACCTATCCAAGGTTCTGATTACATCACATCAAATATTCCACTAAGAAAAATATTTTTGGTGGAAGATTTTGCAAATTTGGTAAATAAATAACCCAAAAATTTATATTTTGTTGTTTTCTTACTGTACAGAAACCGTGACCTCTGAACCGAGGTACGTACCGAACCGAAATTTTTGTGTACCTCTACACCCCTAATATGTATGTATATTTATTTAAAAACAGCAAGATTTTTTTTGTATAAATGTCTCCGCCATGCCTCCATGGTTTTCAGTACTTATGCGGATCCCAAATACATAAAAGCAGGTACCAACAGGTTAGAAAAGCTGGTTTTGCATAACAGGGCCACTTTAAATACTAAATAAATTCACCCCGCACCCCATGGATATATTTGCATTTAGACATGAATAAAATATCAGCATGTTAGCAGTTACATGGTAACACCAAGCAAGATAGCTCCAAGGACCAAAAGTGCCAACGTAGTACTATAATGTCCCTACTGTGCAGCATGCCATGCATATTTGCATTTGGACATGAGTAAAATAGCTAGAATTGCTAACAGTTAACATGGTAGCAGCTAGAAACAATGCACTAAAGACCAAACGTGCCAAGGTAGTTCTTGATTGAAAATATTTATTAATAATAAATCATTTGTACGGTTTATCAAATACAAACCCCGTTTCCATATGAGTTGGGAAATTGTGTTAGATGTAAATATAAACAGAATACAATGATTTGCAAATCCTTTTCAACCCATATTCAATTGAATGCACTACAAAGACAAGATATTTGATATTGAAACTCATAAACTTTTTTTTTTTTTCTGCAAACAATAATTAACTTAGAATTTCATGGCTGCAACACGTGCCAAAGTAGTTGGGAAAGGGCATGTTCACCACTGTGTTACATCACCTTTTCTCTTAACAACACTCAATAAATGTTAGGGAACTGAGGAAACTAAATGTTGAAGCTTTGAAAGTGGAATTCTTTCCCATTCTTGTTTTATGTAGAGCTTCAGTTGTTCAACAGTCCAGGGTCTCCGCTGTCGTATTTTACGCTTCATAATGCACCACACATTTTTGATGGGAGACAGGTCTGGACAGAAGGCGGGCCAGGAAAGTATCCGCACTCTTTTTTTACGAAGCCACGCTGTTGTAACATGCTGAATGTGGCTTGGCATTGTCTTGCTGAAATAAGCAGGGGCGTTCATTAAAAAGACGGCGCTAAGATGGCAGCATACGTTGTTCCAAAACCTGTATGTACCTTTCAGCATTAATGGTGCCTTCACAGATGAGTAAGTTACCCATGCCTTGGGGACTAATGCACCCCCATACCATCACAGATGCTGGCTTTTGAACTTTGCGTCGAAAACAGTCTGGATGGTTCACTTCCCCTTTGTTCCGGGTGACACGATGTTGAATATTTCCAAAAACAATTTAAAATGTGCACTTGTCAGACCACAGACCACTTTTCCACTTTGCATCAGTCCGTCTTAGATGATCTCGGGCCCAGAGAAGCCGGTGGCGTTCCTGGATCTTGTTCATAAATGGCTTTCGCTTTGCATAGTAGAGCTTTAACTTGCCCTTACAGATATAGCGAAGAACTGTTTTCGGTTACAGTGGTTTTCTGAAGTGTTCCTGAGCCCATGTGGATATTGATGTCCGTTTTTTATACAGTGCCGTCTGAGGGATAGAAGGTCACGGTCGTTCAATATTGCTTTCCGGCCATCCCGCTTTTATGTGGAGTGATTTCTCCAGACTCTCTGAACCTTTTGATGATATTATGGACTTTAGATGTTGAAGTTCCTAACTTTCTTGCAATTGCACTTTGAGAAACGTTGTTCTTAAACTCTTTGAATATTTGCTCACGCAGTTGTGGACAAAGGGGTGTACCTCGCTCCATCTTTTCTTGTGAAAGACTGAGCATTTTTTGGTAAGCTGTTTTTATACCCAATCATGGCACCCACCTGTTCCCAATTAGCCGGCACACCTGTGGGATGTTCTAAATAAGTGTTTGATGAGCATTACTCAACTTTATCAGTATTTATTGCCACCTTTCCCAACTTTTTTGTCACATGTTGCTAGCATCAAATTTCTAAAGTTAATGTTTATTTGCAACAAAAAAAATGTGTATCAGTTTGAACATCAAATATGTTGTCTTTGTAGCATATTAAACTGAATTCGGGGTTGAAAATGATTTGCAAAATTTCCCAACTCATATTGAAACGGTGTGTAATATGCGTACCGTATATGTCCAGACTTTAGTTTAATAACAACTATTGCAGCTTTGACATTGTTAGCAAACAACATCACGCTAAGGTTAAACCCATTTGAAGTGTCCATGTGAGACATTAATACACATTGTACTCCTCTAATCTTCTTATCAGGGACCTGAAGGTGTCTAATTTGCTGATGACAGACAAAGGCTGCGTTAAGATCGGTGAGTCAGACCAAACGTCTTAATGGATTACCTGCTCCAGACTCTTGAAGTAAATTGTCATTTAAATAATTTATTTCTGTATGTGAGTCAACACTGCAACTCTACTTGCAATATGTTTGTCTTTATGAGCCAGAAGATGTGGTGCTTCTTCTTTTTTTGTTTTTGGCCACAGTAATGGTCTCCACCTGCGGGCGAGTAAACCTTTTGCCTCACTGTCCACATTGGCTTTAAAAAATTTGGATGGACATTAAAATGGTATATACAGTAATATATATTTTTTAAGCTTGAAAGTGTCTAACAATCTGCTTTGTTACTTTAATCTACTGTTGTCAAAAATGTAAATACTTGAATACCAACGCACCAAAAATACATGCATACCTACTTTTTTCTCGGCAAGACGTGTTAATTCTCGACACGAGAGCGCCGAGTCAGCACAGGGAAAAAAATAATTCAATGTTTCCATACTTTTAATTATTCATGGAAGTCTGTCACGAAGGGAGATTTGGTGCTTCTGTTTGGCCTTCGCTCATAAACAAGTTGTATCTTGCCTAATGCATTTGTTTGCTAATCAAATACAAGCGGTCTCGAAAGTATTCGCCGCAGTCCGATATTATCGGCCGATAAATGCTTTAAGACGTAATATCGTAAATGATCAGTATCAGATTCCTAATTATTGGTTTCAAAAAGTAAAATATATGACTTTTCAAAATGCCGCTGTGTACACAGACGTAGAGAGAAGTACAGAGCGCCAATAAACCTTAAAGGGGAACATTATCACCAGACCTATGCAAGCGTCAATATATACCTTGATGTTGCAGAAAAAAGAACATGTATTTTTTTTACCGATTTCCGAACTCTACATGGATGAATTTTGGCAAATTAAACGCTTTTCTGTTTATCGGTCTTTTAGCGATGACGTCAGAACGTGACGTCACCGAGGTAACACACCCGCCATTTTCATTTTCACATTACAAACACTGGGTCTCAGCTCTGTTATTTTCCGTTTTTTCGACTATTTTTTGGAACCTTGGAGACATCATGCCTCGTCGGTGTGTTGTCGGAGGGTGTAACAACACTAACAGAGAGGGATTCAAGTTGCACCACTGGCAAAAAATCTGCCACCAGACCCCCATTGAATGTGCCAGAGTGTCTGCACATTTTACCGGCGATGCTAAGACAGACATGGCACAGAGATGTATGGATAACCTGCAGATGCATTTGCAACGATAAAGTCAACAAAATCAAAAAGGTGAGTTTTGTTGATGTTGTCGACTTATGTGCTAATCAGACATATTTGGTCACGGCATGACTGCCAGCTAATCGATGCTAACATGCTATGTTAGCATCGATAAATGTACATACGCTAGCTCTATGTACATTTGAAACTAGATACCCACATTTAATGCGAAACAAACACTTACCAATCGACAGATTTAAGTTGCTCCAGTGTCACAAGATGCGAAAGTCCTGATCGTTTGGTCCGCACATTTTACCGGCGATGCTAAAAAGGCAGCCATGCTATGGGCCAATTTATTAGGTACACCCATGCTATGGCCGAATAGCGTCAATAGCTATTCGCTCAATAGCTCAATTTCTTCTTCAATTTCGTTTTCGCTATCTGCCTCCATACTCCGACCATCTGTTTCAATACGTGCGTAATCTGTTGAATCACTCAAGCCGCTGAAATCCGAGTCTAAATCCGAGCTAATGTCGCTATATCTTGCTGTGGTAACCGCCATGTTGTTTGTATTGGCAGCCCTGTATGACGTCACAGGGAAATGGACAGTCGCATCGCAAATAGCGAAAATCAAGAACTTTAAAGCTTTTTTTAGGGATTTCCGGGAGGTGTAAAATTTTGAAAAAAACTTCGAAAGTTTTTAACCCTTTTGAAATTGTGATAATGTTCCCCTTTAAAGGCACGGCCTTTACTTGCTGGCCTGATCACATAATATCTCTGGCTTTTCACACACACAAGTGAATGCAAGGCATACTTGGTCAACAGCCACACAGGTCAGACTGAGGGTGGCCGTATAAACAACTTTAACGCTGTTACAAATATCCGCCACACTGTGAACCCACACCAAACAAGAATGACAAACACATCTCGGGAGAACATCTTCACCGTAACACAACGTAAACAACACAGAACAAATACTCAGACCCCCTTGCAGCACTAACTATTCCGGGACGCTACAATATACACCCCCCGCCATCCCAACCCCATCCACCTCAACCTCCTTATGCTCTCTCAAGGAGAGCATGTCCCAAATTCCAAGCTGCAGTTTTGAGGCATGTTAAAAAAAAAAAATGCTTTTTGTGACTTCAATAATAAATATGGCAGTGCCATGTTGGCATTTTTTTACATAACTTGAGTTGATTTATTTTGGAAACCCTTGTTACATTGTTTAATGCATCCAGCGGGGCATCACAACAAAAATAGGCATAATAATGTGTTAATGCCACGACTGTATATATCGGTATCGGTTGATATCGGAATCGGTATATGAGAGTTGGACAATATCGGAATATCGGCAAAAGAGCCATTATCGGACATCTCTAGTGAAAAAAATTCAGTGTACCGTATCCTTATCATACCGCTGCTAAAACAACAAATCACATGTTAAACGCTCCTCTTATGCACAGCTGATTTTGGACTGGCTCGCATGTATGGCGTCCCCCAGCAACCCATGACCCCCAGAGTGGTCACCTTGTGGTGAGTGTCTTCTTGACCAACGTGTCTGTCATCTTCTCACTAATGCTCCTTTAGTAACTTTGGCTTCCCTTTCCTTCCTCAGGTACAGAGCTCCAGAGCTCCTCCTCGGAAGTAAGACTCAAACAACAGCTCTGGACATGTGGTGAGACGCGGATCTCATTGGTAATGTGCGAGACACACATTCACCACCTTCTGATGGCGTATTCTTCTCTCAAAGGGCTGTGGGTTGTATCCTGGCAGAGTTGCTGGCCCACAAACCCTTACTTCCTGGAACATCTGAGATCCAGCAGGTGGACCTAATAGTTCAGTTACTGGGGACACCGAATGAAAACATTTGGCCGGTGAGAATCGAGCAATTTTGGCAATAGTATAGTCCAACAAGTACCAAATGAAACAAATTTACCGTATTTTGTAGACCTTAGGGCGCACCGGATTATAAGGCGCACTGCCGATGGTCTTTTTTCATTTATAAGGCGTATTAAAGGAGTCATATTATTTCATTTATTTATTTATTTTTTTTCTAAAGACTTACTTGTGGTCTACATCAGTGGTCCCCAACCTTTTTGTATCCACGGACCGGTCAACGCTTAATAATTTGTCCCGCGGCCCGAGGGGGTGTCCTTTTTTTTCTTTTCTTCTTTGTCATGAAAAAGGGAGTTTTTTGTTGTTGGTGCACTATTTGTAAGTGTATATTGTGTTTTTTATGTTGATTTAATAAAAAAAAAAATTCTTCTGCGGCCGGTGGTTGGGGACCACTGGTCTACATAACATCTCCCTTTCAAAGGGAAAACCCAGTAACTAAATTTTGGTCAAAACTGAGCTGATAATAATTTTGGAGTTCCTAGGTGATATGCTTTACATTAGTGTATGCGATATTGTAATTTGTTCCGTAAGTAAGCTGTTATGCGCATGGCAGGACCTAGCAACTACCACATAACCGCGTAGATACAACAGAAAAACCTAGTATCTCAAGGGACCAATCGAAGCTTCATTGTCAGTCGCCTTATTGTCTTTAATGAGACATTTGTACGAATGGGGGCCGACGGTCAACCTGATTATGTGATATTATGGCACGAGGGAGTATTTGGAAGATTGGCCCAGGACGTTGCAAGCACTTTCATTAAATGTATTGTTCTTGATTCTTCCCCTTGCATACTCTTTTGGGCAGATAACTGTGGAGGTCAAAATAAAAACTGGACGCTGTACACGGCTCTTGCCCAATGTGCAAACGCAGAATGGGGCCCACCCGAGATTGTGATAAAATATCTGGAGAAAGGGCACACGTTCATGAGAGCAGATTCAATCCATGGCTCAATCGGCAAGAAAATGAAAGCTCAAGAAAACATCTAAACGTTTGATGACTTTGTAGATCTTTGTAAGACAGCATCAAGATAGATTGGTTTTCCTTTGTTTTCTCAAAATCAGCTAGAAGTGAGTTACTAGGTTTTGCCTTTGGACGGGAGACATGTAATGGTGGTTCTTTGGTCAAAATGTTGCATAGATTATGTTTTACAAATCATCTTTAAGCCGCTTTCTGACAGTCGCTTCAGGATGCGCCGTTTTGTGGGCGGTGTTATTTACGTGGCTCACCTTCGGCCGCGTCTTGTCCCCGTCATGTTTGTTGTAGCAGTGTAGCGTGCAAGGACGGGAGTGGAAGAAGTTAAAGTTAAGTTAAAGTACCAATGATTGTCACTCACACACAAGGTGTGGTGAAATTGGTCCTCTGCATTTGACCCATCCCCTTGATCACCCCCTGGGAAGTGAGGGGAGCAGTGGGCGGCAGCGGTGCCGCGCCCGGGAATCATTTATGGTAATTTAACCCACAATTCCAACCCTTGATGCTGAGTGCCAAGCTGGGAGGCAATGGGTCCCATTTCTTTTATAGTCTTTGATATGACTCGGCCAGGGTTTGAACTCCCAACATACCGATCTCAGGGCGTTCACTCTAACCACTAGGCCACTGAGTAGAAGTGTCAATAGATGGCGCTAACTGTTTTAATGACATTCAGACTTTAAATAATCAATAACGGAGCAGCATCTCCTCATCCGCCGGTAATTTTTTCCCGTGAAAAAAACATCAGACCGAAACTCTCTAATTACTAAAGTTCCTTGGGTGAATAATGTAAACTCACTACACCAGTATGTTTTAGCACTTTCATGGCGAGTTTACACAGATATAAATAAGAACTTTACACTACTTTATATTAGATATGGCAACAGCGGAGGATGATTGTCCCATAACAAGAAGATAGAGAAAAAGAACAAGCTTATTGACTATGGTGTCGCCACGGATTACAAAGGCGGAGCCACGCAATTTTTTAAGACTTATGGAGATCCTAATATTGTCAAACAAAACGCCAGATATTATGTCTTACTTTATACACACACCATAATAATACTTGTATGTTGAAGTACAGTACAATCCATCAAGCGATGCGGCTTCATAGCTTACCAAAGTCATACTAAAACATTTTGATAGATTTTTGAGTGCCGTAAGTAATTTTCTATATTTTCAATGGAACATATAAAATTGTTGTTTACTTGAGTCATATTGCAGTCTACACGTATCTCTTATGTTTGACTGCCATCTACTGGTCACACTTATCATTTCACCATGTACCAAATAATATTGCTGTAAGGTCAGTAAGCAAAAACAGATATATTCCGTACATTAGGCGCACCCGGTTATAAGGCGCACTGTCGAGTTTTGAGGGAAAAAGAAGATTTTAAGTGCGCCTTATAGTCCGGAAAATGCGGTAAGCGTTATCTTTTTCATGGATTTCATTGATATTTACCAGTGTCGGTAAAGTGTTATATATTTTGCACACAATTTAGAAAAAAAGACACAATGGCAAAGTCCGCCTCTTTAGTTCACCACTCAGGCAAGGTGGGCGTGTCCGCAGGCTGGATGGGAGAATATGAATAAGAGAGACGTGTAACTTCAAGCGCATGAAAAAACGCTGAAGCACAAACGGGAGAATTGGGCTTTATATGCGCTGTTTTTTTTTTTTATTGTAACACTCAAAATAAACCTAAACTATAAATGTGACAAAGCACATATTAAAATGGCTATTAGATCATCTGGGGCCGTATTTATCAAGCGTCTTAGAGTGGCATTTTACTCTTAAGTCCTGAGAATTTGCGAAATTTAGTCCTACTCTCAAACTTAAGAATAAAAGCTATTTATCAACTTTCTGAAGTCTAAGAATCACTCCTACTCTCCACGATATTTAAGAGACCATCAGATGTGTCCTAAGTGGTTTGGAGTTGCCAGCGGGGGATGGCACTGAGGCGAGAGACGTGCGCCAAGGTTAAGGGAGCGGAAGGATGTCTTGGCTTTGTTTGATGACGAGCAGCTGATCAAACGGTATCGTTTAGACCAGGGGTCACCAACCTTTTTGAAACCAAGAGCTACTTCTTGGGTACTGATTAATGCGAAGGGCTACCAGTTTGATACACACTTAAAAAAAAATGCGAGAAATAGCCAATTTGCTCAATTTACCTTTAGTAATATATATATATATATATATATATATATAATCTGTATTTCTGTCTGTCATTCCGTCGTACATTGTTTTTCCTTTTACGGAAGTTTTTTTGTAGAGAATAAATGATGAAAAAAACAATTGAACGGTTTAAAACAGGAGAAAAGACAAAAAAAATTAAAATTCAATTTTGAAAACATAGTTTATTTTCAATTTTGACTCTTTAAAATTCAAAATTCAATCAAAAAAAAGAAGAGAAAAACTAGCTAATTTGAATCTTTTGGAAAAAAATTTAAAAATAATTTATGGATCATCATTAGTAATTTTTCCTGATTAAGATTAATTTTAGAATTTTGATGACATGTTTTAATTAGGTTAAAATCACATCTGCATTTTGTTAGAATATATAAAAAATTGGACCAAGCTATATTTCTAACAAAGACAAATCATTATTTCTTCTAGATTTTCTAGAACAAAAGTTTTAAAAGAAATTCAAAAGACTTTGAAATAAGATTTAAATTTGATTCTAAAGATTTTCTAGATTTGCCCAAATAATTTTTTTGAATTTTAATCATAATTTTGAAGAAAGATTTCACAAATATTCTTCGTTGAAAAAACTGAAGCTAAAATAAAGAATAAAATTAAAATTTATTTATTATTTTTTACAACAACAACAAAAAATTGTCAGGAAAGAAGAGGAAGGAATTTAAAAGGTAAAAAGGTATATGTGTTTAAACAATCCCAAAATCATTTTTAAGGTTGTATTTTTTCTCTAAAATTGTCTTTCGGAAAGTTATAAGAAGCAAAGTAAAAAAATAAATGAATTTATTTAAACAAGTGAAGACCAAGTCTTTAAAATATTTTCTTGGATTTTTAAATTCTATTTGAGTTTTGTTTCTCTTAAAATTAAAAATGTCGAGCAAAGCAAGACCAGCTTACTAGTAAATTAATAAAATTTAAAAAATAGAGGCAGCTCACTTGTAAGTGCTGCTATTTGAGCTATTTTTAGAACAGGCCAGTGGGCGTTTGTGACCCCTGGTTTAGACAGAGCAGGTATTATTTTTGTCACAGATTTATTATTAAGGGACGTCATCTCATCCGCAACATCACGCAGCAGAGCTTTCACAGCAGAACTAAATGTCATCACAATGCTTCAATATCTCGCCACTGGGAAAATGCAACAGTGTAACGTTGATGATTAATGAATTCGAAAGAAAAGGAAACATTTATTTTTGATTCATTGCCAATATTGTTTGTTTGTTTTGTATTATTTTGTAGTTTATTGTCAAAATATACACTCCCATTGTCCACTTAAACATTTCTAAGATATTTTGTTATTCTTAGACAAGGGATTCCCTTCCTTGATTGGTCATTTCTATGGACACAGAAATTACGTCACCTAAAATTCCGTTTACGGCACATAGTAATGTCCTAATTCAGCTCTGAGTGTGACACTTAAGGTTCAGTTAGGTGCAGCTTTCAGCAAATAATTTCTTTACTCATAAATCAACTCTTAGCAGACTTCTTAGGAGTAATTCTGAACTCAGACAACTTCATTGTATTTTCTCCAAGGTTTCTAAGAGGAAAATTACTCATTTAAGTTGCAGGACTGAACGTAACAGCACATTATAACAACAATAGATATTAGATAAACTAATAAACCATTAGTAATATTTAATAAACTAATAAACTATTAGTTTCACAGGACTGTGCTGTGCTGTGCTGTGCCACGGAAATTCAAGTACAGTTGGGAGTAGGAGTAACACAAATATGTGAAAAATATAACATTTAAGCGATATTTAAACGACAGTCTCATTTTAAGAAGTAGAGACCGACAACAAATGTTATTTCTCAGTCTTTGCGGTAGATTAAATTGATCTTAAATTGCACTTATTAAATATGCAATCACGTCAACGTGCAGGATACTTTGTTGAATACAATATGTATTTTCAGGTTATTTTCACCCTGCATTTATACATTTTATTTCCTGGTGATGCAAATAGTACTGATTTGGCGAGTTGTCTTTTGATAAATGTATTCCTTAAATCAGTGGTCCCCAACCTTTTTGTATCCGCGGACCGGTCAACGCTTAATAATTTGTCCCGCGGCCCGGGAGGGGGGTGTCCTTTTTTTTTCTTTTTCTTCTTTGTCATGAAAAAGGGACGTTTTTGTCATGAAAAAGGGAGTTTTTTGTGGTTGGTGCACAATTTGTAAGTGTATATTGTGTTTTTATGTTGATTTAATAAAAAAAAATAGTGCAAAACATTTTTTTTTTTTTTAAGAAAAAACTTGTTCCGGGCCGCGGTCCGGTGGTTGGGGACCATTGCCTTAAATGACACTTTTCAGTGTAAATATGTACTTTGAATTGATTAAAGATCATATATAGATGTAAAATCATTGAAAAAGTGATATTTATTGAATATATTATCTATTTTGCTATTGTAAACAATATATCATGTCCGACTTTCCATAACAACTTTAATGCTAAAAGCTGGTAGTGATAATTTCTTAGCTTGTTTTCTACGAACGTTGAATAACTAAAGTAAGAACAGTTGAACTGTAATATCTGACACACTATTAAAGCCTAACAATTTTCAAAGGGATTTAAAATTAATTTTACTAAAAGAGCTTTTAGGCATGAGCTAGCTTTCTTCCATTTTTGGGAATACCTTGAGAAGGTCACATGACAACCACTCCATGTTTCCTGCACGTCACTTCGGAACTTGGTTTTGCACAACATTTCATGGGATACATTGAAACTTTTTTCAAGTGTTGTTGATTTTTCAAGTGTAACAAGAAGCGTTGCTGTGTTACAGGGCTTTACTGCGCTGCCTCTCATTGGTCAGTACAGTTTGAGGAAGCAGCCCTACAACAACCTGAAGAACAAATTCACTTGGCTGTCTGAAGCAGGACACAGACTGCTCAACCTGCTTTTCATGTACCACCCACAGCGCAGGTACACACACACACACACACAGCTTTAGACACTATACGCCCTGCGATAAGGTAGCGACTTGTCCAGGGTGTACCCCGCCTTCCGCCCAATTGTAGCTGAGATAGGCCCCCCGCAACCCCAAATTGAAAATGTGTGGCGCATTAGAAGCCTAAAATACCACAACCACAAATTAAGCTGTACATCAAGCAAGAATGGGAAAGAATTCCACCTGAAAAGCTTCAAAAAATGTGTCTCCTCAGTTCCCAAACGTTTATTGAGTGTTGTTAAAAGGAAAGGCCATGTAACACATTAGTAAAAATGCCCCTGTGCCAACTTTTTTGCAATGTGTTGCTGCCATTGAATTCTAAGTTTATGATTATTTGCAAAAAAAAATGTTTCTCAGTTCGAACGTTAAAGGCTTACTGAAATGAGATTTTCTTATTTAAACAGGGATAGCAGGTCCATTCTATGTGTCATACTTGATCATTTCGCGATTTTGCCATATTTTTGCTGAAAGGATTTAGTAGAGAACACCGATGATAAAGTTCGCAACTTTTGGTCGCTAATAAAAAAGCCTTGCCTTTACCGGAAGTAGCAGACGATGTGCGCGTGACGTCACGGGTTGTAGGGCTCCTCACATTGTTTACAATCATAGACAGCAGTAGCTAGAGCTATTCGGACCGAGAAAGCGACAATTTCCCCATTAATTTGAGCGAGGATGAAAGATTCGTGGATGAGGACATTTAGAGTGAAGTACTAGAAAAAAAAGAAGAAAAAAAAGATAAGGCGGCGTTTCAGATGTAATTAGACACACTTACTAGGATAATTCTGGAAGATCCCTTATCTGCTTATTGTTTTAAGAGTGTTTTAGTGAGATTATAAAGTCATACCTGAAAGTCGGATGGCTGCGGTGAGCGCCAATGTCTCTCAGAGAAGCCGAGGAGCCAAGATCACAGCTGCCTTTTTGAGCTGCAGGATAAGGTCCCATAATCCACTGAAGTCTCCGGTAAGAGCCGACTTAATATCACAATTTCCCCATCCAAAAACATGCTGGTCGACGTAGAGAAACATGTTCGCTTGACCTTTCTGTGTTAAAGCTTCACAACAAAGAAACACCGGCTGTGTTTCGGTGCTAAAGACAGCTGCAATCCACCACTTTCCACCAACAGCATTGTTCTTTATAGTCTCCATTATTAATTGAACAAATTGCAAAAGATTCAGCAACACAGATGTCCAAATTACTGTGTAATTATGCGATGAAAAGAGGGCTAAATGTCCGCTACAACCTAAGACGTCACGAACACGCGTCATCATTCCGCGACGTTTTCAACAAGAAACTCCGCGGGAAGTTTAAAATTGCAATTTAGTAAACTAAACCGGCCGTATTGGCATGTGTTGCAATGTTAATATTTCATCATTGATATATAAACTATCAGACTGCGTGGTCGGTAGTAGTGGGTTTCAGTAGGCCTTTAAGTATCTTGTCTTCGCAGTCTACTCAATTGAATATAAATTGAAAAGGATTTTGCTATAAATTAAGAAGAAATCCCCAAAATGTGTAGTTCCCTTTCTATGATCTCTACTGTGTTTTCTGTGAAGGATGCACGTTGACCACATAAAGACCAGTTTTGTAAAGTTCTCCTCTAGGGATCCGAGTAGCGTCCGCAGACTGAGCAACGCGATTAACTCAAACCAAACCTTCCAGCTCGTTGTCCAGCACAACTCTTAAGTGTTGCCTGGAATTTACAGCCTGAAGTCCGTCTCGAAGTCCTCTAGCAGTGTTGAAGTGAGGTTGAAGGTGCTAAAGACACCTAGCAAGCTTCCTTGTCAGTCTTTTTGAAGTGGTTGCCAAGCAATTTAGTGTCTTTTGTCACATGGTTGCCGCGGCGACAGCACCAAGGTTCCATCCTTGGACCCATCGGAGTTGTAACATTGGAAAGGTAGGAAGTTGAAAAGCCAAACCAACCTAAAGTCTTCTTTGTCCAGAGCGTCGGCCAAAGATTGTTTGGAGAGTTCCTACTTCAAGGAGAAACCTTTACGTGAGTAAAAACTCTTTCTTTTCTTCCCGTTTCAAGACCTTCATCTCATTCCCGTTCTCCGTGCAGCCTGCGAGCCTGAACTGATGCCGACCTTCCCTCACCATCGCAACAAACGTGCCGCTTATCAACCAGAGAAACATTCCAAACGCAGCAAAGTCTGAGCGACGATCCAGGCAGAAAGTGATGACTCAGCAGCGTCATTTATTTCTGATGTTTTCTTATTACAAACCCTGTTTCCATGAGTTGGGAAATTGTGTTAAATGTAAATATAAACAGAATACAATGATTTGCAAATTATTTTCAACCAATATTCAATTACAAATACAATGATGTTCAAACTCATTAACTTCATTTTTTTTTTGCAAATAATAATTAACGTAGAATTTCATGGCTGCAACACGTGCCAAAGTAGTTGGGAAAGGGCATGTTCACCACTGTGTTACATCACCTTTTCTTTTAACAACACTCGATAAACGTTTGGGAACTGAGGAAACTAATTGTTGAAACTTTGAAAGTGGAATTCTTTCCCATTCTGGTTTTATGTAGAGCTTCAGTCGTTCAACAGTCCGGGGTCTCCGCTGTCGTATTTTACGCTTCATAATGCGCCACACATTTTCGATGGGAGACAGGTCTGTGCTGCAGGCGGGCCAGGAAAATACATGTACTCTTTTTTTACGAAGCCACGCTGTTGTAACACGTGCTGAATGTGGCTTGGCATTGTCTTGCTGAAATAAGCGGGGGCGTCCATGAACAAGACGGCGCTTAGATGGCAGCATATGTTGTTCCAAAACCTGTATGTACCTTTCAGCATTAATGGTGCCTTCACAGATGTGTAAGTTACCCATGCCTTGGGCACTAATGCACCTCCATACCATCACAGATGCTGACTTTTGAACTTTGCGTCGTTAACAGTCTGGATGGTTCGCTTCCCCTTTGGTCCGGATGACACAATGTCGAATATTTCCCAAAATAATTTGAAATGTGGACTCGTCAGACCACAGAACACTTTTCCACTTTGCATCAGTCCATCTTAGATGATCTCGGGCCCAGAGAAGCCGGCGACGTTTCTGGATGTTGTTGATAAATGGATTTCGCTTTGCATAGTAGAGCTTTAACTTGCACTTACAGATGTAGCGACAAACTGTATTTAGTGACAGTGGTTTTCTGAAATGTTCCTGAGCCCATGTGGTGATATCCTTTAGAGATTGATGTTGGTTTTTGATACAGTGCCGTCTGAGGGATCGACGGTCACGGTCATTCAATGTTGGTTTCCGGCCATGCTGCTTAAGTGGAGTGATTTCTCCAGATTCTCTGAACCCTTTGATGATATTATGGACCGTAGATGTTGAAATCCCTAAATTTCTTGCAATTGCACTTTGAGAAAAGTTGTTCTTAAACTGTTTGATTATTTGCTCACACAGTTGTGGACAAAGGGGTGTACCTCGCCCCATCCTTTCTTGTGAAAGACTGAGCATTTTTTGGGAAGCTGTTTTTATACCCAATCATGGCACCCACCTGTTCCCAATTAGCCTGCACACCTGTGGGATGTTCCAAATAAGTGTTTGATGAGCATTCCTCAACTTTATCAGTATGTATTGCCACCTTTCCCAACTTCTTTGTCACGTGTTGCTGGCATCAAATTCTAAAGTTAATGATTATTTGCACAAAAAACATAAAGTTTATGAGTTTGAACATCAAATATGTTGTCTTTGTAGCATATTCAACTGAATATGGGTTGAAAATGATTTGCAAATCATTGTATTCCGTTTATATTTACATCTAACACAATTTCCCAACTTATTTGGAAACAGGGTTTGTATTCATGGCTCTCATTAGAAAAATGTTTTTTTTTATTTTTAAATATTTAGGTTTCATGGCTCTCAGCTTAAAAAAGGTTAGATTCGAAATCATAAGAAAAAGTGAGAATGTTGCCATTTAAACACATTTCTACATCACACAAAGCACATCATTTCAGATTTTTTAAAGATGTCAATCACACAAGTGGTCAAATAATTGAGATAGGCTTCAGCGAGCCCAAAAGGGACAAGCGGTAAAAAATAGACGGGGTTACAAATATGCACTAGAATGTGTTAAATTTTTGTTGAGAATCATCTTTTTTTATTTTTAAATCATTTTCCCCCCCATTAATTGTGGTAGTGTCACAGTGTTGACAATGAGTGTCCATTGACTTCAGTGGGCGAGCACAGAGTGGGTTTTTCCACTGCAGCCAAACTAGACAATCGTTGGAGAAATGCCCATTGAGCGACATGATTAGATGACACTAAAATGAGCAAATCAGCAATCTTGAAACAAAAAGCACGGGCAGAGCATTTTTTTTCAAGTTTTATTAATTTCTGCGTTCATTTGGAGGATTTTATAATCCTCTAATTCAGTGGGCCCCAACCACCGGGCCGCGGGCCGTGGCCCGATTTGTACCGGGCCGCAGAATAATTTTTTATTAATTTTTATTTAATAAAAAAAAAAATGTTTTTATTTTTATTAAATCAACATAAAAAACACAATATACACTTACAATTAGTGCACCAACCATAAAAACATCCCTTTTTCATGACAAAAACGTCCCTTTTTCATGACAAAGAAAAAAAAAAAATAAATAAATAAAGGATTTCCCCCCTCGGGCCGTGGGACAAATTATTAAGCGTTGACCGGTCCGCGGATACAAAAAGGTTGGGGACCACTGCTCTAATTGACATTTTCTTTGTAAAAACTAGCATTTTTGTATTTATTTTATTGGAGACTGTCATGCTCCAAGTAAGGGGAAAAAGAGCTTCCGCTTACTTGAAAGACAAGCAGCTGAATATAAAACAAAAATAAACCTTATGATTAAGTTATTGCGTGTCATTCTTTATAGGATGAATCCCTATTCTGAATGTCTTCACTGATATTTACACGTTGCTAACTAGAGTTGTCCGATAATGGCTATTTTGCAGATGTAGTGGAATTTCTGACCTTTTGTACCATATTTTGTGTCTTCAACAAGACACCTGTCGAAGTCCAGTGGTCGGTTTGACTATTCTACAAAATATTTTGATTGTATATTATGACTAAGGGATTCAAGGATGTTGCCGAACAAACAAGTCCAAAACAACGGGACCTTGACACATGAGGGAAACATATAAAAGGCCAATATTATGAAATGATTTTGCTTGATTCTCAATCACCTCCAGAGGACGTTGTCTGTCTGCATGGTCAATTCAATCCAACTTGTACTTTTTGATTATGGGTAGAAAAAACTTTTGTACTAAATCCACTTTGTTGCCGTTTAAGTTTCGGACCATCCACCACACCGATAGCCGATATTGTCCAACTCCGATATCAACCGATACCGAAATATACAGTCGTGGAATTAACACAATGTAACGTTACCATGAATTGATTAACGAGGACCCCGATTCAAACAAGTTGAAAAACTTATTCGGGTGTTACCATTTAGTGGTCAATTGTACAAAATATGTACTGTATTGTACAATCTACTCATAAAAGTTTCAATCAATCCATCAAAAGCTAGGTTTTCCAAAATAAATTTCCATAACGTCAACTCCAGTTATGGAAAAAAGTGCCAACATGGCATTGGCATTGTTGGAGATGTCACGCCAAATGTATTCCCCCCGGAAGACATTTGGCGTGACAGCCCCTCTAATGCCTGAAGGACCCCAATGAGGGCGTGATAACACCAAGTTATATGACTCTTAAAGGCCTACTGAAACCCACTACTACCCACCACGCAGTCTGATAGTTTATATATCAATGATGAAATATTAACATTGCAACACATGCCAATACAGCCTTTTTAGTTTACTAAATTGCAATTTTACATTTCCCGGGAGTTTCGTCTTGAAAACGTCGTGTAATGATGACGTGTATGCAAGAATTCACAGGTTTTTAGGAAGTATGAGCGCTGCACACACGCAGCTAAAAGTCGTCTGATTTAACGGCATAATTACACAGTATTTTGGACATCTGTGTTGCTGAATCTCTTGCAATTTGTTCAATTAATATTGGAGAAGTCAAAGTAGAAAGATGTAGTTGGGAAGCTTTAGTCCAGGAGTCACCAACAGGGTGCCCGTAAGGACCAGATGAGTCGCCCGCTGGCCTGTTCTAAAAATAGCTCAAATAGCAGCACTTACCAGTGAGCTGCTTATATTTTTTAAAATTTTATGTATTTACTAGCAAGCTGGTCTCGCTTTGTGCGACATTTTTACTTCTAAGAGAGACAAAACTCAAATAGAATTTGAAAATCCAAGAAAATATTTTTAAGACTTAGTCTTCACTTGTTTAAATAAATTCATGTATTTTTTTACTTTGCTTCTTATAACTTTCAGAAAGACAATTTTAGAAAAAAAAATACAACTTTAAAAAGGATTTTAGGATTTTTAAACACATATACCTTTTTACATTTTAAATTCCTTCCTCTTCTTCCCTGACAATTTAAATTAATGTTAAAGTACTTTTTTTTTTTTATTGTAAAGAAAAATAAATACATTTTATTTTAATTCTTCATTTTAGTTTCAGTATTTTCGAAGAATAATATTTGTGAAATATTTCTTCAAATTTATGATTAAAATAAAATAAAAATATTCTGGCAAATCTAGAAGATCTGTAGAATCAAATTTAAATCTTATTTCAAAGTCTTTTGAATTTATTTTAAAATTTTTGTTCAAAATCTAGAAGAAATAATTATTTGTCTTTGTTAGAAATACAGCTTGGTCCAATTTGTTATATATTCTAACAAAATGCAGATAGGATTTTAACCTATTTAAAACATGTCATCAAAATTCTAAAATTAATCTTAATCATGAAAAAATACTAATAATGTTCCATAAATCTTTTACATTTTTTCAAAAAGATTCAAATTAGCTACTTTTTCTCTTCTTTTTTTCGGTTGAATTTTGTATTTTAAAGAGTAGAAAATTAAATTTTCATTTTTTTCCTACTTTCTCCTCTTTTAAACCGTTAAATTAAGTGGTTTTTTTTCATCATTCTCTACAAAAAACCTTCCGTAAAAGGAAAAAAAATGTACGACGGAATGACGGACAGAAATACCCATATATATATATATATATATATATATATATATATATATATATATATATATATATATATATATATATATATATATATATATATATATATATATATATATATATATATATATATATATATATATATATATATATATATATATATATATATATATATATATATATATATATATATATATATATATATATATATATGTATATGTAGGTGTGGGAAAAAAAATCACAAGACTACTTCATCTCTACAGATCTGTTTCATGAGGGGTTCCCTCAATCATCAGGAGATTTTAATGGAAGCATTCACATACAATGGTTTATATAGAGCACAGAGTGGGTGGGTACAGGCAGGCGTAGGGTGTGGTGATTGGCTCATGTGTTACCTAGGAGGATGTTTCTTTCGTTGCCCGTGATTGAGTCGTATACGTATACGACAGTTCTTTGCGTGGATGATGATGTTTCTTTCGTTGCCCGTGATTGAGTCGTATACGTATACGACTCAATCACGGGCAACGAAAGAAACATCCTCCTAGGTAACACATGAGCCAATCACCACACCCTACGCCTGCCTGTACCCACCCACTCTGTATACGTATACGTATACGACTCAATCACGGGCAACGAAAGAAACATCATCATCCACGCAAAGAACTCCATACTCATCCACAACAGTACACCATGGCAAAAAAAGAACAATTCAACGTTTGACGTTACTATGGGGAGTTTTGACGGAGCAGAAACGTGCGAACTCGTTGGGAGTTTCCTCCTCTCCCAGCTTGCTAGCCTCAACCTGAACCTTGGTATTTACCGTGATGACGGACTGGCAGTGTGCCGCGCCTCGCCAAGGAGCAGCGAGAACACCAAGAAGCGCATATGCCAAATCTTCAAAGAAAACGGCCTACGGATCACGATTGAAGCCAACAAGCAAACCGTCAACTTCCTCGACGTCACTTTCAACCTGAGAAATAACAGCTACCAACCATTCACGAAACCCAACACAACACTCCAATACGTGCACCATGACAGCAACCACCCACCCACCACCACCAAAAGAATACCTACCGGAATTAATAAAAGACTATCGATGCTGTCATCCAGCAAAGCTGAATTCGACCAAGCAACCCCCCCGTACCAGAAAGCACTTGATGAAAGCGGATACAACTTCACCCTCACCTATGAACCCACTCTAGGAAACCAACCAAAAAAGAGCAGAAAACGAAACAACATCATCTGGTACAATCCGCCATTCAGCAAAGACGTCTCAACCAACATCGGCCGCAAGTTCCTCACTCTGATCGACAAACACTTCCCCAAAGGCAACACCCTAAGAAAAATATTCAACAAGAACAACATTAAATTGAGCTACAGCTGTATGAACAACATGCAACAAATCATTTCAAACCACAACAAAGCAATTGCAAAAGGACTGCCTACCCCCAGACTAAACGACTCTGAAACCAATAATGAATGTAACTGTCGCAAGAAACCTGATTGCCCTCTCAACGGAAGGTGCTTACAGACATCAGTCGTTTACCAAGCAAAGGTAACACGCAAGGACATTAACACATCCGACACGTACGTAGGATTAACCGAAGGAGCGTTCAAAACAAGATGGAATAATCACAACGCCTCCTTTAGAAACCAGACTTTGCAGAATTCTACAGAACTCAGCAAACACATTTGGAACCTCAAAGACAATAATGTTGAATATTCAATAACATGGCAAATTCTTGCATCCAGCACACCTTACAACAGTGGTAATAAAAGATGCAACCTATGCTTAAAAGAGAAACTGTTTATTATATATCATCCAGATTTATCATCCCTCAACAAGCGCAGTGAAATCATTTCAACATGCCGCCACAGAAGGAAACACCTCCTAGGTAACACATGAGCCAATCACCACACCCTACGCCTGCCTGTACCCACCCACTCTGTGCTCTATATAAACCATTGTATGTGAATGCTTCCATTAAAATCTCCTGATGATTGAGGGAACCCCTCATGAAACAGATCTGTAGAGATGAAGTAGTCTTGTGATTTTTTTTCCCACACCTACATATTGCGCTCTACCACGGTATCGAGCACTATTCTCTGGATAATCCAATCAAGACATATATATATTTATATATATTTATTAAAAGGTAAATTAAGCAAATTGGCTATTTCTGGCAATTTATTTAAGTGTGTATCAAACTGGTAGCCCTTCGCATTAATCAGTACCCAAGAAGTAGCTCTTGGTTTTAAAAAGGTTGGTGACCCCTGTTTTAGCCTTTAGCCACACAAACACACGGTGATTCCTTGTTTAAAATTCCAAGAGGTGAAACTTTACTATGGATCAGAGAGCAGTCAAGCGAACATGAAACACGACGAAATGTCAACCAGCAGGTTTCAGTGAGAAAATTATGGTTAAAAAGTCGCTTCTTACCGGAAAAAAGCTGAGCTTGTGTCGTCCAGGAAGCTGCCGTCGACTTCCCTGAGACACTGCCCGTCAAGACACCTGTGGAGACACCCTTCCGACTATCAGGTACTGTTTAATCTCACTAAAACACTAGCAACACAATAGAAAGATAAGGGATTTCCCAGAATTATCCTAGTAAATGTGTCTAAAAACATCGGAATCCGTCCCAAAGCAATCTCGTTTTTTTTTTTCTAGTCCGTTTCTATCGATATCCTCAAACACAAATCTTTCATCCTCGCTCAAATTAATGGGGAAATTGTGGTTTTCTCGGTCTGAATAGCACTTTTTGTTGGAGGCTCCCATTAAAATCAAAGTGAATATGTGAGGAGACCTCACACTTGTGACGTCATCGTCTGCGACTTCCGGTACAGGCAAGGCTTTTTTATTAGCGACCAAAAGTTGCGAACTTTATCATCGATGTTCTCTACTAAATCCTTTCAGCAAAAATATGGCAATACCGCGAAATGATCAAGTATGACACATAGAATGGACCTGCTATCCCCGTTTAAATAAGAAAATCTCATTTCAGTAGGCCTTTAAGGGTTACAGCTGCAAAATTAGCGAAGCAAAAATAGCTTGAAAGGTTAGCATGCTGGAATGCTAATATTTTTTCCTCCCCGTTATTTTTCCACCAATGACAATCAGCCAATTATAATGCTTTTAAAACAGGCAGCTGTGTGGGCTGCTTTAAGGTCCTTCCACCCTCATTGGGGCCCTTCAGGCATTAGAGGGGCTGTCACGCCAAATTTCTTCCTGGGGGAAGGTTTTTGTAGGGGGGGGAAGAAATTCGGCGTGACACAGCCTATTTATATTATTTATTCATTGTTTCGACAATGAAATCCAATAATGCCAAGGATGATGTTGATTAATTTTTGGATGTTTTAGATGACGGGTGTCAAACTCTGGCCCGCCGCGTAATTTCATTTCAAATAAAGATCACCGCCAATACTCGTACTTGCTGACCCTCACGATTTTCCCGGGAGACTCCCGAAGTTCAGTGCCGCTCCCGAAAATGGTTAAACAGCTCGCTCCCAATCAAAAGGGACTGGGTTCAAATCCCAGTCAGATCAATGGGTAACTAGGAAAGCTTTTATATAATAGTTTACTGAGACAGGTTCTCATTTAAAAATTTCATTGGGGGCCTGAAATTTCCCTTTAAGAAGACCAAAGATGGCTGAGTGGTCAAAACAGGTATCTCCCAATCAAAGAGGACTGGGTTTAAATCCTAGTCAGGTTGATCGGTAACTAGGAAAGATCCAGTGGGAGGAGTTAAAGTTCACCCAGACAACAATATTGGGGGTGTGTCTTGAAGGCACTACCTTTAGCGTCCTCAACAGCCTACCGTCACGTCCGCTTTTCCGTCATACAAACAACGTCCCATCACAGTCACATAATACATGCGGCTTTAACACACACAAGTGAATGCTAGGCATACTTGGTCAACAGCCATACAGGTCACACTGAGGATGGCCGTATAAACAACTTTAACACTGTTACAAATATGCACCACACTGTGAACCCACACCAAACAAGAATGACAAACACATTTTGGGAGAACATCCGCACCGTAACAGAACATGAACACAACAGAAGAAATACCCTGAAACCCTTGCAGCACTAACTCTTCCAGGACTACCACCAAACTCGGACCCCCCACCCCAATTTTTATTTACATTTTATTTGATATGCCATTGAGAATTTTTTATTAATATAATTTGTAACTATTTTGCTGGTCACTATAAAGTTATATAAGCCTTGCTTGTTCAATATTCAATGCAAAACTTGTTTGGGTCCCTATTAAAAGATTAATTTGTTCAACCTTGGCCTGCGACTTTGTTCAGTTTTAAATTTTGGCCCACTCTGTATTTGAGTTTGACACCACTGTTTTAGATTAATTATGATTGCCTGATTGTTTTCAGCTCCTCACGCTCCTCCTGTGATTAAGAAGACAGCACAGCTGGGTGCTCCTTTGTCCGTCTTATTTACCGCTAAATAAGTTATTTTGAAGTCAACCACGGAGAATATTATTTTGTTTGTGAAAATAAATTCTAATCATTTTGAATGTAGAAAATACTCCGCGAGTGCTTATTAAGGAATTTGGTGAGTCTTAAAGCTCTTCCTCAGGACTACTCTCCTATTTTTTATTTTTTCGTAACTTTTTTGGAACACAAGATTAGCCGTAACAGCCATATTTATTATTGAAGTCACAAAGTGCATTATTGTTTTTTAACATGCCTCAAAACCGCAGCTTGGAATTTGGGACATGCTCTCCTTGAGATAATCCTGATACCCACTACAACTATGGGAAAGACTATACTTTGACTTTCACAAAGTGCATTATTTTTTTTTTAAACTGTAGTGGAATTTCGGACCTTCACACCATATTTATTGTCCGTTTAAGTAAGAAAAAGAAAGTCTATCTAAAAGCCTATTTCTGAATCACTGGGAAGCAAAATGTAAGGGAAAGTTGAATTTGGGGTCGCACCAACCAGTCTAAGAAATTTGATGAATGCTTGTTATGACAAGGATATCCACGATTGTGTTGGTGCCAGCAGTGGCAAAACAAAAATACCTTGACACATGAGGGAGTCATATGTTTTTCGTTTGATTCTGGATCCTCTGGAGGACGATGCTGCATATACAAGTAAATCCAACCTGCACTTTTTGATATTGGGTAAATACAACTTTTGTACTCAAACCACTTTGTTTGCAGTTAAGTTTCGGACCATTCCACCACAAAACATGCCCCAAAACAACTGCTACAAAAACAATGAAGGCACAGCTTCAGTTCAGAGCAGGGGTCTCTAACTCAATTTACCTGGGGGCCACTGGATGCAGAAACTGGGTGAGGCTGGGCCGCAAGAAAAGATTTCTCCCAAAAAAAACTAACATTCACTTTTTGATGAATTCACCTTCTTTGAATGGCTTTCCCGCCCTGGCAAGTACTTGCCGATCTTCCCAATTTTTCCCGGGAGACTCACAAATTTCAATGCACGTCCATTCTCCCAAACTTGTCCTGATATTCACCCGGCCAACGGTATTGAGGACGTGCCGTGATAGTACTGCCGGCGCAGTCACATAATATCCACGGCTTTTCACACATACACACAAATGAATGAAACTCATACTCTGTCAACAGCCATACAGGTCACACTGAGGGTGGCTGCATAAACAACTTTAACACTGTTAGAAATATGCGTCACACTGTGAACCCACACCAAATAAGGATGACAAACACATTTCGGGAGAACATCCGCACCGTAACACAACATGAACAAAATAGAACAAATAACCAGAATCCCTTGTAGCACTAACTCTTCCGGGCTACAATATACCCCACCTCAACCGACGCACAAAGGGGGTGGGGGGTTAACGTGTGGGGGGCGGGGTTTGGTGGTAGCGGGGGTGTATATTGTAGCCCGGAAGAGTTAGGGCTGCAAGGGGTTCTGAGTATTTGTTGTGTTACGGTGCAGATGTTCTCCCGAAATGTGTTTGTCATTCTTGTTTGGTGTGGGTTCACAGTGTGGCACATATTTGTAACAGTGTTAAAGTTGTTTATGCGGCCACCTTCAGTGTAACTTGTATGGCTGTTGACCAAGTATGCCTTGCAGTCACTCACAAGTGTTTTCAGAGGCCAAATCTGGGAGATTTTTTGGAGGGAAACTGAAATTCAGGAGTCTCTCGGGAAAATCGGGAGGGTTGGCAAGTATGCCCGGATATGCGTTCTAAAAAGTTATTCATTTTACTTTTTGAAACTGATAATTTCCGATATTACATTTTAAAGCATTTATCGGCCGATATTATCAAACATCTCTATTGCTAACCTCTGACCAGAGATTGTGGACTTTGCCTTTCCAGCTAAGTCAATGTGAGTCAGCAATGAGCACCATTATTCCTACCTGCATTGTTTTGTTGGTACATTTACATACTTTTTGTGGAAAGATTTTGTCGGGTCTTGTCAAGCTGAGAGATTCTAAAACCTTTAGTACCAGTTAAAGAATGAAGTGACAGTGTGTGTGATTTTAGTACAAACTCATTTCCCATGAATTCATTTTATTAGTATTTCAATTCCGTACATAGAACGAGCTGACATTTTTATAACAAAAGCGAGTAACCATTAACAAAACTTGATCAGCATCAAATCTCACCAGTGCTTAAATACAAACACACATATTTATATATATATATATATATATGATCATATTAACATACAAAATCTGAAAGAGAAAAAAAGATCCCATACCTGCAAATATAACCAACTGTAATGTTTGATAACTTCATAGATATTTCCTTCCAGTTTATACAAATACACAAAACTACAAAATGAGCAGCATTAAGTATTTGACAGAAAGGCAGCGCAGTGGTGCACTGGTTTTGCACATCTGCTTCACAGTAAGATTCTGTGTGGTCAAATATTTATCTTCTGCTGTTTTGTAGTGATACTTGAGTAGGCTTCAATGACAACAAGAGGTATTGAACACAAATGTTTGAGCCCCAAAAGATAATGAAAATTAAAAAAAAATCAAATGGAAGCAGAACTAAAACAAGGATTGGCCTTCATTTAAAATAAAGAAAACGTGTGCAAAAAAAGAGAATAAACCTTTAGAGGATGCTCTCCCTCAGGTTGACACAGGAGTTGCTGCTTTGCTGCGTTTGTGCTGATGTGGAATTCCAGGTGTTGAAGTCCAGGAGAGCTTGCGTCAACTTCTCCACCCAATCCAGTTTCTCCTGCTTGGTGTCCGCAGAAAACCAACACCTAAACAAACACAACTTTACTTGTGACACACATTATACTCCAATAATACACAAAACTACTTGCCAACAACCCTCAAACAAAACTACCGCATTCTTTGGACCATAAGGAGCACTTCAAATACTTTTCCCCCTCAAAACTCGACAGTGTGCCTAACGTACGGAATAATTCTGGTTTTGAAGCAGAATGATAAGTATGACCAGTAGATGGCAGTCATACATAAGAGACATGTGTCGACTGCAATATGATGGCAATATGACTCGAGTAAAAACACCAAAGTGTTATATGTTCCATTGAAAATATAGAACATTACACATGGCGCAAAAAAAAAATCTATCAATTTTTTTTAGTATGACTTTGGTAAGCTATAAGGCCTCACCGCTTGATGGATTGTACTGTATTTCAACAAGTATTATTATGGTATGTATAAGGTAAGACATCATCCGGCGTTTTGTTTCGCAATATTATGTAAAAGCAAATTTTCTTACCTTCTGGTACCTGCTGATCTGTATTTGGGATCTGCATAAATCCAGAAAAATGGCGCGCTTCCGCCTTTGTAGTCCGTGTCGACATTATGGGACATTCATCCTCCGCTGTTGCCATTTCTAACATTAAGTAGTGTAAAGTTCTTACCTTCTTGTACCTGCTGATCTGTATTTGGGATCTGCATAAATCCAGAAAAATTGCGCGCGATGGCCTTTGTAGTCCGTGTCGGCATTGTGGGGAATTCATCCTCCGCTGTTGCCATTGCTAATATGAAGTAGTGTAAAGTTCTTACCTTCTGGTACCTGCTGATCTGTATTTGGGATCTGCATAAATCCAGAAAAATCGCGCGCGACCGCCTTTGTAGTCCGTGTCGACATTATGGGACAGTCATCCTCTGCTGTTGCCATTTCTAATATTAAGTAGTGTAAGGTTCTTACTTATATCCGTCAGTAAACTCGCCTTGAAAGTGCTTGAACATACTGGTGTAGGGAGTTTATCGTACCGTGAGACTCTGATATCGTTACATCCCTAATATTGGATCATTTTTGAACAGGTACAATAAGTGTCGCTGCCTCGTAAAAAGTCGTTTCGCAACCACAAATAATGAATTATTAAGACAAAAACTCATTCACTGTCATGTTTGAAGCCTGGAAAAATCGACCACAGTTCACTTGTTTTTTTAAGCTCAGGCTCCTCCAAGGTTTCCACTACCTGTAACTGATTGTGGCATGGCGCCGTGGCAAAATTAAAGCCGCCACATCTAACAAAATGAGGGTCTTATTCGTGAAAACAAATTGAAGTAAAACACTGCCAAAGCATTTGTTCATGTTTCATTCCAAAGTTCTGAGTTGGTATGGAGAATTTTACAATCCTGTGACATTTTCTTTGTAATATCTAGCATCTTTATATCCATCATATATAATAAATCAAGCGATGGGTTCACATTAATGGAAGAAAGAAGCACACATTTAATAAGAATGTGTTAATAAAACTCACTTGGTCAAGGATTCTTGACTGTCGTCCTGAGGAGCAGCCCTCACCAGCTCAAAGGTGAAAGGTCGAGCGCATGAGCCCTTCTTGACGGGCCGCACACACTGATTGGGAGAGCTGGAGAGAGAGAGGACACCTTCTGCTTCCTGTTGGAAGACGAAGGGCTTATAAGACAAAGGACGACGACTCCGTGGCCGATGAATGAAATGATTCCAACCTTGCTGTCCTTGTCGTTAGGATGGTTCCAATAACGCAGGCTGCATCCATCCAGCGTGAAATATCGACGATGCCAAACTCCTAATCCGCTGATCAACTCAAACATGGTCTGTGGACAAAAACATGTTTCAGTTTGCTTTTCTCCTCTGCCAATTATGTTTTTAATGTTATGATTATGTTATTAAGTTTTCATTATGTAGTTAATGTTACCCTTATATAATAGTTATGTTAATGTTATGATTGTGTTAAGTTACCATTATGTAGTTAATTCAGTTATTCATTATGTTGTTAATGCTATCATTATGTAATTAATGTTATCATGTTAGTGTTATTTCAATAATGTTATCACTAGTGAAGCAAATTATATACACACACACACACACACACACACACACACACACACACACACACACACACACACACACACACACACACACACACACACACACACGTTATCATTTGGAATTGCAACCAAGTTTTTGTTCGTGACTTGTGGGGACCACCCTTTCTACAGGTTGTGGAGGCATACAAATATGAGGTAAAATGGCCACTGCCCAGTAAACTCATACACATCTTTAAATCTCTGGATTGAAGAAGTAATATGTGTGTGTGTTCTGGCAATGCTTACTTAATGGGGGCATCGCTCTGTTTACACAGTCACCTTTAGGAAACCTTTTTAAATGATTCCGAGGACCATGTCATATTTAATTTCAACTTATTTATTTTTTTAATGGTCCTCCGGAGTGACGTAAAAATTTGTGTGAATTATGCTAAATTATTAAAATTTGGTCCACGCACGCACACACAGGTTATCATTTGGAATGGCAACCAAGTTTTTGTTCGTGACTTGTGGGGACCACCCTTTCTACAGGTTGTGGAGGCATACAAATATGAGGTAAAATGGCCACTGCCCAGTAAGCGCATACACATCTTTATATCTCTGGATTGATGAAGTAATGTGTGTGTGTGTGTTCTGGCAATGCTTACTTAATGGGGACATCGCTCTGTTTACACAGTCACCTTTAGGAAACCTTTTTAAATGATTCAGAGGACCATGTCATATTTAATTTTAACTTTTTTATTGTTATAAATGGTCGTTGTGTGAATTATGCAAAATTATAAAAATTTGGTGCACACACACACACACACACACACACACACACACACACACACACACACACACACACACACACACACACACACACACACACACACACACACACACACACACACACACACACACACACACACACACACACACACACACTCTTTTGGCTTGTTAACAGAAAGTTGATACTGTATAACACTTTATATTGTGTTCAAAGTAGGGCTGGACGATCTATCGCGGGATTGTCTCTGTGCTATATAGAAAATGACCATATCGTGATATTCGAATATACGTTCTCACGCAGTTGCTTTTAGCTGCTGGCATTACAATACAGGCTCTTTCCACTCTTTTTTGTCTTTCCTTCTTACAGACAGCAAGCGCACCTTCTTACACACGTCACATAAGTATACGCCCTAGCAGAGCAGAGAGGTAGCAGCATGGGTAGCGTTAGGTGTGTTGCGAGTGGTAATACGAGAGAAAGAAGGTGCGAATCTGGTAAAAAATTAAGGCAGAATTAATTCCCAGGAAAAACAGCAGGGGGTCCATCGTCTGGCGGTGGTTTGGCTTCAAGTGGGAATATGTCAAACAGACAACTGTAATTTGTCAAGTGTGGGGCAAATGTGTTGCTACAAATGTAGCATTACTGCTAATATGTAGCATTATTTGACAAGTCACCTGCTAGAGAATGAAGAGTGCTTACTCTGCATGTCAACATCCCCATTCGGTGCCACACCAACAAAATGCCGCGGCAACCATTTCCAGATCAACACCGTATGAAAAAAATAGTGAACATAAGGAAAAAACGTCCGCAGCAGTAACCTAGCACATAGCGATTTAATTTCCTATTATGCAGCTCATTTTAATTTTAAAAATATTGCAATGTATTGTGTGACATCATGCACAAAAGTGCACTTTATTTGTTTTAAACTAGTGGCGTTCTGTACCAAAAGTACACTTTAATTTAGTGTTTTTTTGATATGTCATCTTAGTGACATCATGCATTAAGTGCACTAATAGCTTGTTTGAAAATATCTCAGACAATCTTGCACTTTCTGTTTTCAAATGACACAAATTTTTGTGCCACTGCTTATTAACTGTTTAATAAATACAGTTTTGGTCAATTGATTTAGTTGTGATTTCCCTCTGCATGAAAGTTTAAAAGTAGCATATATTAATGCAGTATGAACAAGAATGTTTTAATGTAGACACAGAATCATCATACTGCTGTGATTATATGCATAAAGTGTTCATTCCAGGCTAAGGCAAAATATCGAGATATGTATCGTGACATGGCCCAAAATATTGAGATATTTAAAAAAAAAGCCATATTGCCCAGCCCTAGTTCAAAGTTTAAAAAACATTAACTAAAATAGGGAATGTTATCGAGGTTAGAACCCATTGTTCATATTTACATTGTTTCTTATGAAGAAAATTCACTTGAACCATGTTCAAGGACAAATTAGGTTCATAAAGCGAGGTTGCACTGTATTACTAGATATCTCCCTTTATTCTAATACCCTATATCTTCATGTATTCTATTACTGTGCATTGTCATGGTCTGTGGAGAATTGGGTGATAAAATGTTAGTAAGTCCTTCACTTTCTTTCTTAGGTTTGATGGCAGCTAACTGTGGCATAGTCATTGTGACACTGCTGGAGTCATTGTTGCGGCTATCAGGCAGTGGGAGAAAGTAGAGGGTAATCGATATATTGCCTTGTCAATCAATATTGCAAAATCTTAAAGATATCAATCAAATATTTAACTTTTACACAGCCTTAGTCGTGGTTGTTTGGCAGTTCAGAGTACCAAGCTTTCTTGAAGTCTATTAAGGGAGTGCTGGAGAGCATTCCCATTGGTGACTCTGGAGTTATACTACGAGACTCCAAACACCCACGTTTACAACGACAGTGGAAGTGTGTAGGGGCGTGATTGTTAAGAATAGCCTTCCCGATCCAAACCTTTTATTGGGCTTCTGTGCTAAGTAGAGATGTCCGATAATGTTTTTGTTTTTTTTGCCGATATCCGATATTGTCCAAATCTTAATTACTGATTCCTATATCGACTGATACTGATATATACAGTCATAGAATTAACATATTACTGTGCCTAATTTTGTTGTGATGCCCCGCTGGATGCATTAAACAATGTAACAAGGTTTTCCAAATAAAATCAACTGAAGTTATGGAAAAAAATGCCAACATGACATTGCCATATTTATTATTGAAGTCACAAAGTGCATTGTTTTTTTTAACATGTCTCAAAACAGCAGCTTGGAATTTGGTAGCAGGGGTG
Source organism: Nerophis ophidion (assembly GCF_033978795.1). NCBI lineage: Eukaryota > Metazoa > Chordata > Actinopteri > Syngnathiformes > Syngnathidae > Nerophis > Nerophis ophidion. The sequence continues at coordinate 15,216,107 of NC_084624.1, read as the reverse complement.
TATATTATAGCATCCTGGAAAAGTTAGTACTGCAAGGGGTTCTGGGTATTTGTTCTGTTGTGTTTATGACATCCATTGCTTCCGGGGGGTTACCCACATTTGCGGTCCTCTCCAAGGTTTCTCATAGTCATTCTCATCAACGTCCCACTGGGTTGTGAGTTTTTCCTTGCCGTTATGTGGGCGCTGATCCGCGGATGTCGTTGTGGCTTGTGCAGCCCTTTGAGATACTTGTGATTTGGGGCTGTATTAATAAACATTGATTGATGATGTGTTACGGTGCGGATGTTCTCCCGAAATGTGTTTGTCATTCTTGTTTGGTGTGGGTTCACAGTGTGGCGCATATTTGTAACACTGTTAAAGTTGTTTATACGGCCACCCTCAGTGTTGACCAAGTATGTGTGTGTATGAAAGTAAGTGTGTGTGTGAAAAGCCGTTGGTATTATGTGATTGGGCCGACATGCAAAGGCAGGGCCTTTGCATGTCGGCCAATATTGTTGTCTGGGTGGAAATCGGCATAAATTCGGGAGAATGGTTGCCCCGGGAGGTTTTTGGGAGGGGCACTGAAATTCAGGAGTCTCCCAGGAAAACCGGGAGGGTTGGCAAGTATGACTGGGAGACGCAACTGCTCTGTACTTCTCCCTACGTCCATGTACCCATCCATACAGCGGCGTTTTAAAAAGTCATGAATTTTAATTTTTGTAACCGATACAGATCATTTCAAAGCATTTATCGGACGATAATATCGGCAGTCCGATATTATCGGACATCTCTTGTGCTAACCCTTTTGTCTGAAACAATTCACCAGCCCTCACACTGTTTGCTGAGACAAATTCTGGCCCTTGGACACATTTTATTGAGGACCCCTGGTCTGAGCACACTTTGCTTTGACCGGGGAAACAATAAGCTCATAAGTTTGACATGTAAAATGGTTATGAATGAGTCATGTGTTGACTGACCAGGAAGCCATGGTGTTGCACACAGGAGTGACTCTCGCTGTGCAGCTGCAGGTAGATGTTTCCCTCCAGAGGAGACAGGAAAGGCACCTGCACAACATGACAGTCCCAACATTTAAAAACTACACCTCAAGAACATTTCACGTCAATATGTTATTGATTTATTCCATTAATAAGGTATTGCTCTTATTGATCTATTCCATCAATGTTTATGTATGAGTTATTAATCTATTCCATTAATATTATTAGTTATTGATCTTTTCCACCAGTATGTTATTGCCATTAGTTGTTGATCTATTGCATCAATGTTATTGATCTATTCCATTAATATTAGTATGTTATCTTTTTTTAGTACCAGGTCAGAAAAAACTTGAAGCTCTAAGTACCACCATAATGACAGACATTAAAATACAATAGCGTAACAGGCTTAAGTATTGATAAAAAAACAAAGCAAGTATATTTAATATGTTGGCCTCTGTAACGTTACACACAGTTTGAACAGAATCACTGTGTTTTAATATAGGAAAATAAAACATTGTACTTTCATCAAGTGATTTTTTTGGGGGGCGTACTACTAGTTGGGAGTCTGCCTACCACTAATCTTACACGTACCAGTTTGAGAATCTCTGATCTATTCCATCAATTTTATTGATCTGTTAGTTAGTAATCTATTCCATCAATATTCTTATTCCGCTTAGTTATTGATCTATTGCATCAATGTTATTGATCTATTCTATCAATGGTATTATTCTATTATTTACCGATATATTCCACCAATATGTTATTGATTTAATTAAACGGCTTTGAAATCAAATATTTCCATGTTATATATCAGGGGTCGGCAACCCGCGGCTCCGGAGCCGCATGCGGCTCGTTGGCCTCTCTGATGTGGCTCAGCTGCATAATCGCCTACCCCCCGAAGCAATCGGGGGGTTCCGGATTTTGGTGCCTCTCCCGGATATCAACCGGGGTTAGCAATCTCCGACTTTCACTCGGACTACAATATTGAGGGCGTGCCGTAATGCGTAATGGCTTTACTTTTAACATCCTCTACAACATGTCATCGCGCCCGCCTTTACACCATGCTATCTGCGTGCCTGCCGGCCAGACGCATGCCTTTTGCAGCTCTTATCGTCACACGTACGAGATTGCAAGGCATACTTACTCAACAGCCACACAGGTTACACTGAAGGTTGTGATATAAACAACTTTAACACTCTTACTAATTAAATATGCGCCACACTGTGAACCCACACCAAACAAGAATGACAAACACATTTCAGGAGAACATCCTCACAGTAACATTATAAACGCAACATAACAATTACCCAGAATCCCATGCATCCATGACTCTCCAGGCTATATTATACACCCCCGTCCACCTCAACCGACACACGGAGGGTGCGTGGGGAGGGTTTGGTGCTAGTGGGGTGTATAATATAGCCTGGAATAGTCATGGATGCATGGGATTATGGGTAATTGTTATGTTGCGTTCATAATGTTTTACAGAGATGATGTTCTCCCGAAATGTGTTTGTCCTCCTTCTTTGGTGTGGGTTCACAGTGTGGCGCATATTAGTAAGAGTGTTAAAGTTGTTTATATCACAACCTTCAGTGTAACCTGTGTTGCTGTTGAGTAAGTATGCCCTTGCAGTCATGTACGTGTATCAGCGGAAGCCACTTACAACATGTCGCTGGGCTGGCAAGCTGTTTGTACATGTTGTAGAAGGCGTCAAAGGCAATGGCTTCACAGCACGCCCTTATTATTGTTTACTGGGTGACCATCAGCAGATATTTGCGAGAACGGTTGCGGCTCTCATTGTCTTCTTTATTTTGTGGAACGGGTCAAAATAGCTCTTTGAGTGGTAAAGGTTGCCGACCCTTGTTATATATGAAAGTGTGTTGTTATTATATTTAAGTGTCAAATGATTTGGCATCTCCCTGGAATGTAATGTAATATATCTAATTACTGGCACATTTATTGTGTAGAAAATGTTTTGTTTAAAAATTGTAAAAAGGGGAAGAAGATCCAAAACAAAACTGGTGACAAAGGGACATTTTTAACGTTGCAGCGTGGGACCTTTTCCTGAAATTCATCTCCCAGGAGCTTCCTGATTTTGCCTTCAAGTTTCATCTGAAGGCAAGAAGCAGAAAAGACAGGAAGGGGAGGGGACAGGAAATGACAGGTTACATCACCAGTGACCCACACCTTGTGCCAAAATAAAGTGCAGACATCCAAAATAAAGTGCAGACTTCAGCATGCAGTCAAACCACGTCAATTACTCACATTTATTAAATGTTATCTTTTATCACTCATTTACTATTTACAAACATTTCATAATTAATCTTTTGTTTCCCAAGTAAACTCCTGACATTCTTTATGGTAGCGTTAGTTTAACAGACAAACTATAAATAAAAACATGACTGAGTAGAAAGCCTTCTGGGAAAGCTCATGTCCTCAAAAATACCAATAAATTTGAAGCAGGATCTTATTTTCAAATCTTTTTTTTGAGTCACTGCTTTGTGATTGTATGTTTTCATATCATGCAGAAGATCCATGACATCGTCAGAGTTGAGGCTGAAGCCACGGGGGTTTGATCCAAGATTTTACGATACAATATTTCCACTCTCGCTGGGACGCCGACCGATTGGATGCTCACTAAATTGTATTTAGATGAAGATTCAATCACAAGTCTCACAAACGGTTAAAAAAAAGTTGCAGGAACTACCGCATTTTATACCATCACCAGCCTTTTGGTCCATGGCCACATTTGTCTACTACCAAGTGAGAGATGCATGAATTATGATCTCGAATTTACTTTTCAGCAAGTTTGAGACGAAACAGATGCAGCTTCAAGCTTAGTGTGTCAACAATAGCAGCATAAGCTAGGATTAGCTCATTGCTATAAATGCGTCACTAAAATGGACCGTATGTGTTGGCACATATAATACCAATATCGCTCATATTTGGTTAATTTTCAGATCACGACATGTAAATGGAGTATTGTTGGCAGTTTCTGAATGTTTTTAGAGAGAGTATAATAGCGCAGTACAAGACCCTCGATTTGTTGACTCAACTGTTTATTTATTTATGCATAAAAAAAGCCAAGCATGTGTGTTCTTGCCTTACATAGGGTTGTACTTGTATAGCGCTTTTCTACCTTCAAGGTACTCAAAGCGCTTTGACACTACTTCCACATTTACCCATTCACACACACATTCACACACTGATGGAGGGAGCTGCCATGCAAGGCGCCAACCAGCACCCATCAGGAGCAAGGGTGAAGTGTCTTGCTCAGGACACAACGGACGTGACAAGTTTGGTACTAGGTGGGATTTGAACCAGGTCCCCTCGGGTTGCGCACGGCCACTCTCCCACTGCGCCACGCCGCCACATAAGGATCGTGGATAATAAACAGCACCTCTTTCCAATTTTTGCGTATTTCCAAAGTGACTGATCTGATGATCTGGTCCGAGTGCAGACATGTTCTTATCGTGATGGAGAATCTACAGACAATCCCAAAAGGTATTTAGAGCGGAATATTCAAAATGGCCAACAGAATTTATGGCATTTTGTGATTTTTAGGCAGTTTTTACACATTGCGGGTTGTAAATACAATTCGATATGGTTTAATGGATCGAATAAAATACATAACTTGTTTTGTCTACTCTACTGGTTCATTAACAGGCTACTGTCAGCTGCAACCACACCAACGCAGTTCATGTTTCTGTTGCTATTCTATATTTGTTTAAATAAACCTTCCTTACAAATTATAAACTACAAAATGGTAATATCCTCCACCGTTTATAAATTGGTTATTGACTTTTGGGCCATTTTGAAACTATTACCTTGAGTTGGAGTTTATTTCAAACATGCAAGCATACAGCTTGATGCATCCCAATTTCCAGTTTCTCTTTTCAACATGTTCGAAAAGGAGTAGGAAAAAGCAGAGCTTATTTAATCCTACCCCTTTTCTTTTACATAACAGTTGCTAAAACTTTTGTTCACTTCCTGTTCTCAATTTATTCACAATATACTCCATAAGTAATCAGAGTAAAAATAAATCAATAAATAATAATTGGTAAAGAAAGTTGTATTTCATAAAATGAGATAAGTAAGATTACCTTATCCAAAGAGAACTTGCTGTGTCCCAGAGAGGATAAAGTGATCTTGTGGGAGCCCACCAAAGTAAAGTTACTGGAGCGACGAGTGTTCAGGGCCGGAATAGCAGCAGCTGATGGCAGAGAAGAAAAACTCACGACTGTATCCCTCATAGTACTAATGTTACACAAACCCCTTCAACGACAAACAAGCTCTAAAAATGTGCTGTGAATGTAGAAAAAAAAACGTAAACTTACCTGTCAGACTGTTGCCGGCTCTCTGATATAAAAAAAAAAAAAAAGTAGACTGCTTTAGAAAAGTCGAGCAGCACATCACAATTCATGCAAGATACTCACTGTTATGGTATTCAGCAGCTTCCTGGGAGTTACCTGCAAATGGAACATAACTGAGACCATGGTTTTGGCAATAAATATTACATTGGCACAAGAATGATAAATGTAACATACCCTTGACTTGGTGGAGATGCGGTCGATGCCACTGTTAATTCCGGAGGTGTGGGACTGGACAGCACAAAAACAAGCACATTAACAATAGGGAAGATTACATTACACATCTTATTTAAAAACAGTATGCTTTGGAAATGTTTTTGGAAAGCTGCGCACTTTTTACAAAAGCATCAGCATTGCTTAAAGTGTACAAAAAACCCTTGAGGCCTACAAACTGTCTGAAACTCTGTATATGCATGTCATTTTACTATGATTCTTACTACAGTTATCAGAGTCATTTGTGTGTTCTCACCAAGCTGTACACTTCTACATCAATTTCGAAAGTTGAGCGAATATCCTTCCTGAAATGTTAGGACACAGAAAAGGCAATGTATTTATTTCCAAAAGCATACTTTTTCAGCACTTATGCATGGAATGTGTGTTGAACAGCTCACAGTGTGACGGAAGTGGGGAAAGAAATGGTGTCTCCATTCTGAGCAGTTGCTGCTGTTGCCAGTGGCGTGGCGACGATGTTATAAGCGCCGTAGCGGATCAGAATGAAGAAATAGTGACTTGGACGACCTGAAATGATTGATTCAATTGACACAAATAAATTTGCTATCCCATAGCTGTTCATTTATACATGCCATGTATTTTAGTAAACAAGAGTTTTTGCAGGTATCAGAAAAAACTATTTTTTTAAGAACTTTGAAACAAATGCAATGCTTACGTCCTACTGCAGATCATTTTCATATATACCCGTAGTCAAAAGCATACAATTGTCTGTATAGACACAATTTTAAGCAATTGACAGTGATACCCTTGAATAGTTGCCAAGTAATTCTAAGTATTTGGCAATGAGATTTTAAAAGGCTATGGTTGATGTATACAATAACTATGGCCAAATTACCGTAAAAAGTATAATATTTAATAACAATGCAAGCAAACCTTTCAAAAGCAATAAACATTTTTCACTACTGTAGTATTTTTTTACAGTTGTAATTCTAAGGACAGAAATTAATTGTCCTAAATGCAGTAGGTAAACAATATGCAGAAACTAACAAATTAAATGGGATCTTAATCTATGTTAGCAAAAATACTTCAATAATTATTAAACAGCTTGAAGTGCCGTTTTTTTCCAATTGGGAAAAACTGGGTCGAGTAATTTGTTTTTTCTTTTTGTTGCCAACGCCTCTGGTATACTTGCTAGTTCGTCCGTACTGACGTGCTCATATTGCTCATTCAGTTTGCAAACTAAATATTCACCTAGGTACATGTCGCTTTATAATCACATTTTTTCTGCCCAACTTTTGTTACCTAATTAGCTGGGCTTCTCATGAGCCAGACGCGACTAGTGAGGCGATGTCCGTATATTCTGCGTGTGTGTTAACTAGCAGAACCGCCTGCTCATACCGGACCAAAGATTGTGGATCACTCACAAAAGGATTCACTCTGTTCATTTAATTCTGCTGCCAAACGTGCTCAGGTGCTGAGTGCAATGCACAGAGTGAAAACTTGTCTCCAGTTTAAAAGCCAGAGACAAAGCCAAGAAACACCCGGACATGGCATTTTATTGACGGCAAAGTTATCAAGTTCATTTTCATTTATTGTTCAATTAATTGGTTGATTGGCCCAGGCCAACAATTGTAAACATTTTTGTAATGCTTCTGGACATCTTATTTAATGTTGTTTTAATGCCTTTCAGGGGCTTATTTTTGCTAAATCCATTTAATACTTTTTAATGACCCGCAGAAACCTTGGTATATACATATGATCCTCTATGTACAAGTTTCATTCTTGCAACGTTGTAAGCAAAATTTTAGTGTACGTTTGAACTTGTACCTATGAAGCCAGTCAGAGGATAAAAGTATACATACTAAACAGTAGCAACAAGATGAAGTTTAAGAATTATATTAAACTGTAATTAAAAAAAGCAAACAATTAATTTGAATGCCAGCTTATTTTGCATACTGAAGGGAACGTTGCAAAGGACGGAGGGACAGGAAGTGTCAATAATGCCACTGCTTAGTTATCACATGTTCATTGACACAAAATTTCTTCTTCAAAATGGTTGCAAAGTTTTACTGGTTTTGAGGCAATACACCTCGTCTAATTTCGTTTTCTAATTTAAGACTAAATAGACGTTAAAACTTAAAAAGTAAACTGAAAAAAAAAGAAAGTGAGTTATTTACTCAGTGTTGCGACACATAACTAGTTCTATTTTCTCTTTGTACAACAGCTAGTAGTGATGAGTAAATGATGCCCGAGTGTGTGGCACTCTCACTAACTGTAATGACACACACAAACTGTCCATCCATCCATTTTCTACCTCTTGTCCCCATCAGGTTGGGGGTGGGGTGTACTGGAGCCTATCTGTGTTAGTTTCATAATGGCACCATCTGTGGTATTAAAACAGCCACTTCATATGACCTGCAAATAAAACTAATAGCAAATTGAACAGTTTTTTCCAAAAATAAATATCTATGATTATGAACGATATTAAACCCGCAACCGTAGTCAATGAGCCTAAAGTAAACAGAAAACTTACATAAAAAATTACAATGTTTGACGCTATGAGATCTAAATGATCGCACACTTCAGTTTGACCTTTTTTGTAGTTTCAAGTACCGGTAGATGTTAAATATTAAGTGAGCAGTGGTGGGGAAGTGCCAGCTGCTCCGGTGCCGAAAGGTGGTGACTGTCCAGGGTGTACCCCCCAATCCGCCCAAGACCAGCTGGGATAGGTTCCAGCTACCCCGCGACCCCGAAAAGGACAAGCGGTAGAAGATAGAACCATTCAAACAACGATTGCTCGTGTATGCAGTGCTCCTGCCACCCCAAAGGGGGCAAGAGCAAGGAATGTGTCACAATGAAACAGCAGCGGGGTGAGTAGAAGAAGACTTGATTCAACCCTGACAAACACATTGTTCTAGACCGGGGGTCACCAACCTTTTTGAAAGGAAGAGTTACTTCTTGGGTACTGATTAATGCAAAGGGCTACCAATTTGATACACACTTAAATAAATCGGCAGAAATAGCCAATTTGCTGAATTTACCTTTAACTCTATGTTATTATTAATAATATTTATCTTTGTGGAAACACTGATCTTAATAAATTCTCACAATAAATATATATAGAAACATAGAAATATCAATATGCAACACTTTTCTAAAATATTTTCTCTAAGTGCACATTTTTCAAATTGAACATTTTCAAATGATCACTTCTAAGACAGTCTTGTGAAATCACAATATCCCATTTCAACTAGCTAGCCACTAACATTTTATAACAAATCATGAATTACTTTGCACCATGTTTGTACAAATAATAACTCATGTAAAATACAAAAGTCAACCCTCAAATTTTTAAATAAATCATGTCTCACTTTGAACTGGACACCAAATCTGTTATCTGTTTCTTTGTCAGTTAGTGGGAAGCCTGACATTGTATGCTGTTAACTAGTGTGTTGTACTCTGGTGTGTAACTTGACACTGCAACTCTGAGTGAGTCTTGCAGATGGATATTAGTGAGGCGTGTTCTGTGTTTGTTCTTGAAGTTCATGTCAGAAAAGGCTGATTCACAAAGATAAGTTGAACCAAACTGGCTTGCAACCTTCATAGCGGCTGCGCATACACCACTGTACTTTTCTGTGTCAACAAGGCACCAAAAGTTTGGGGCTGCCTGGAGGACTTTCAATTTTAAATTGTCAGGAAAGAAGAGGAAGGAATTTAAAAGGTAAAAGGGTACATGTGTTTAAAAATCCTAAAATCATTTTTAAGGTAGTATTTTTTCTCTAAAATTGTCTTTCTGAAAGTTATAAGAAGCAAAGTAGAAAAATAAATGAATTTATTTAAACAAGTGAAGATCAAGTCTTTAAAATATTTTCTTGGATTTTCAAATTCTATTTGAGGTTTGTCTCTCTTAGAATTAAAAATGTCGAGCAAAGCAAGACCAGCTTGCTAGTAGGGATGCACCGATCAATCAGTAACCGAATATATTCGGCCGAATATGGCAAAAAAAGCCACATTCGGCCTTCCATGGAATGAGTTAAAAGTAAGGCCGAATAGTGGCGTGTGACGCAATGACGCAATTTTTGACGCGGTGACGCAATCGACCAACGTGGAGTGACGCGGTGATATTGTAACCCTGCGCCTTTGGAAAAATGTCAGCAGTGTGGAGATATTTTAAAGTGTCGGAAAGTGACAAAAGTATTGCAGTTTGCAATGAATCTTCAGCCAAACTATCTCGGGGAGGTGCCTCAACAAAGACCTTCAGCACTACTGCTTTAATTTATCATTTAAAAGCCAAACACCCAGAAAAGCATGCGTAGTATGAGAGAGAGACGGCTGCGGCTGAAAAAGTTTGCAACTGACAGTGCCAAAGCAAACGGAATTACAAAGAAGGTAATGGAGTTTATGGCTTTGGATGATCAACCGTTTAGTGTTGTGGAGGACATTGGCTTTCGGAGACTCATGGAGCACATTGAGCCCCGTTACACGATACAGAGCAGACGGTATTTCTCTGATGTCTACTTACCGGAGATGTATGAGTGTTGCAGCCCGTGTCCACGAGCTCTTGGTTAAAGTTAATGATGTTCACTTCAGCTTCACGACAGACATATGGAGCGCGGATGTCAGCCCCACCAGCATGCAGAGTTTAACTGCACAATGGGTAGACGAAGATTTCAAGTACAAAAGATTGTACTTCACTCACAGGAGTTCAGAGGGTCCCATACGGCAGCAGCCATATCCGACGCATTCACCAGGATGTTTGAAATGTGGCAAATAGACCGGGCTAAAGTTATTTATATTAAAATAAATTAAATTAAAATGGTTTTATACAGTTAGTTTCCTTCTTTTTATTCTGAAGGTGAAGTACTGTTATTGACAAATCAGTTCTGGCCTGGGATATGTAGTGTACCTGTATAAGTGTATGAGGTTACAAGCACACACTTATTGAGATTTAGTGGGGCCTCTGTTTACATTATTAGCCTGTTGTGTAGGCTACCTGTATAAGTGTATGAGGTTATAAGCACACACTTAATCGAGATTTACTTGAGCCTTCTGTTTACATTAGCATATCTACTGTGGCTAAGCAGACTTTTGCCAAAAGGACAATAATTCATTTGTTGTGGGTTTATCCACTTTAATGCACTATTTTTTTTGGAATGCATGTTTTGTTTGAAGGCCTAATATGAATGAAAAACGTTGGGCTTTTTTTGAAAAACAATGGCTACTGGAATATCAAAAAAATTTCAATATTCAATAAAAAATTACTTCAATTGAAAAACATGTCTAAATATTTATTATACGCTATTTATGCAATGTAAAAAAAATAGTGAAAAACTGCATTCATTATTCGGTATTCGGCCTTCGGCCAAGCTTTTAAATTTTATTCGGCTTCGGCCACAAATTTTCATTTTGGTGCATCCCTACTTGCTAGTAAAAAAAAATTAAATTTAAAGAATAGAGGCAGCTCACTGGTAAGTACTGCTATTTGAGCTATTTTTAGAACAGGACAGCGGGTTACTCATCTGGTCCTTACGGGCTACCTGGTGCCCGTGGGCACCGCGTTGGTGACCCCTGTTCTAGACAAACAGCAACAATGTGTCAAATGCACAAGTGGACATTGTGCATTAAAATATTAAAATTCCTGACTTAGTGATGTATTTTGTATATGTGGTCATGTTGTCTAAAAAAATTATTTGAAGGAAAAAGTGTAAAGAACTAAAACTGAGGAAGGAAAATATTTCAAAAGAAGTAACATCAATCCTCAATTTCTGCTTTATGCTGTTAACGATCTGTCTAGCTGCACATGCTGAAAAGTAGTGAGGGCAGAATAATTAATTTATTGACAGTGCCGTGTGGAAGCCAATGTGTTTATTTTGTAATTCAGTAAACAGACTCTCAAAGACACTTTCAGACAAAACATCCAAATTTCGATGTCCGGCCCCTGAGCCCTTGGGCTCTTAAAACTGCGGCCCTCTTCATCATACAGTTGAATAGCCCTAATTTAGAATGTAGATATATAAAAAAAGACATGTGGTCTTGTATGACATAAGGATTGTGAATGATGAACAATTTTTATTTCTTTAAAGTGAGGTTCCCCTTTAAATGTGGTGCACACTCCGAGATACCGAGGGAAACATTATCACACTTCGTGTTTCATAATGCAGCCATGCTTCTGTATCATTTAACCCATCACTAATAGCTATTATCAATTTAAGTGAAGGAGTCAAAACAAAATACATCATAAAACGTGAAGTGCCCGTTCAAGTAAGACAAAATACCTGCGTGGCCGTGTGACGAACAGACAAATTCGACCTTGAGAGGAAGTTGAATGTTTGAGATGTTGACAGTCCCTCTGCAGGGCTGCTGCATAACATGTTCCTCCCCTGAAGAATCCAAACATCTCTCCTCCCTCAGCCTGGCCACTTCATCTAAAACTGCAGAGCGCTTCTCACCTAATAAACATAATTTATACACACACAGACAACACGTGAAAACGGTTTAATCAACTGTAACGACAGCTTCAGTGCTTTTCAGTAACCATGATGATGAAGTAACATTTTGTGGTATACATACAAGACACAAGTAGCAGCTTTTCAGCCTCCGCCTCCTCCAGCGAACCTTGTCCATGCTCTTCATCAGTACAGCAGCTCAGAGCTTGTAGGGTCTGGTTAATGACAATCTGCAGCTTGGCCGCTTCTTCATTTAGCATCTGGAGAAACGACATGGCCAATGTCATAGCATCCACACACTCGTCATCATTGTTACGTGTTCTTTGGGTACACACAGCAATTTTCTCCTTGGTGTTAGTGGATGATTGAGGCTGAGGCTTTTCAGGAAGTTTTCTCTGAAGCCCTGGAGTGACACTCTGAATGCTGGGCATCTCACTCTGCCTTTGTGTACGGTAGGCATCAATACTGTCAAAACACAGAGTGAAATGATAGCAGTGAAACAGTTTTATACAGCAACAACAAACATCCATCCATCCATTTTCTACCGCGTATTCCCTTTTTGGTCACTGGTGCCTATCTCAGCTACAATCGGGCAGAAGGCTGTGTACACCCTGGACAAGTCGCCAGCTCATCACAGGGCCAACACAGATAGACAACATTCACATTCACACACTAGGGCCAGTTTAGTGTTGCCAATCAACCTATCCCCAGGTGCATCTTATTGGCGGTGGGAGGAAGCCGGAGTACCCGGAGGGAACCCACGCAGTCACGGGGAGAACATGCAAACTCCACACAGAAAGATCCCGAGCCCGGGATTGAACCCAGGACTACTCAGGGCCTTTGTGTTGAGAGGCAGACGCACTAACCCCTCTTCCACCGTGCTGCCCACAATAAACATAAATATGGCAAATAAAGTAGTAAAGAGGAAACATGACTTTTTACCATCGCTAAACAATATTCACAGTCATGCAACTGGATATAATAGCATGTTTAAGATGTGACTTTAAGGTTTTACTACTTACGTATAAAATACGTAAGTTGCCCACATATGCGGTCCTCTCCAAGGTTTCTCATAGTCATTGTCGCCGACCTCCCACTGGGGTGAGTTTTTCCTTGCCCTTATGTGGGCTATGTACCGCGGATGTCGTGGCTTCTGCAGCCCTTTGAGACACTTGTGATTTAGGGCTACATAAATAAACATTTATTGACTGATGTTTAAAACCACAAAATAAAAGTAAACTGCAAATGAATATATTCAAATCAAGGAAACACAATAAAAAGGTGGATAGTTGTGACCAGGTGGCCCTTTCAATTTTCAGTTAAGGGACAAACTTTCAATATAGCTAATGTTCATTTACCACCAACAGTACAAAGTTGTGGATTTTAGCCTGCCAAAGGGTGGTTAATACATATTTATTTTGATCTCTTCCAAGGCCACACAATCATTAATGGCAGATCCACAATACTTGTTTGTTGTACATTAGATGTGACCATCTCCACTACTTTATTATATAAGTAGTATTAGGCTATATTCCTGCTGTACACCTAAAGTCTTTGATCACCCGGAGTTTAAACAGGTATATACAAGCCAGTTGTCATGAAAATATATGTAAATTGGACAAGAGTGGATCCATGACACTGTACTGATCTAGAATTAACTTTCACCAGCTACAGTAACAAATGATCATGAACAGCAACACATGAATATCAACACTGCAGCTGCAGAAGTTTGTTAACGCTTTTAGTTTAAGGCGCGACTAAAAATAGTTTGTCTGCGTAAACACTTAGAATAATAATATTGCTGATGCTTAGTTAATATTTAGGTCACAAGCTGTATATGGAGTATTGTTGGTGCTTTTGGGATGCATGTTTAATGATTTAGAGGCAAAATGTATTACTCCCTTTTGGCACCATTGCTAGCCACCTTGAACGATTGTTACAAATTAGAATGCAAAAAAATAAAATAAAATTACAAGTGTGTTCTTGTCACTTATAAGGATTGTTAATGATAGGCAAAACAAATACAATGCTCACCTGTAAAGAGGAGACAGGGGAGTCTCTTCTGGGGTCAGGGGAAGAGATGGTGAGTATTCTTCCTTGGTGGCTACCAGTCGCTTGTGTTTTCATTTTTTGATGATGATGGAACAAAGTTTAAGTTAAATATCTTTCCAGCATGACATCAAACTAAATAGTTATGAGCTAGTTATCGTTTTCTACAGTTGGTGGAGAATTATTTAGGTTTCTACACAAAATATGATGCAGATTCAAACTTACCAGTGGGGTTACCGCAGCCTCTACAGACTTGCTGAGAGGAGAAAGGATGCAAGTAGGAGGGAATAACAGTTCATCTCCATTGGTTTCAAGCTTCTTGATTTCATCACGCTCTTCTTTTTTGCCATTCATCTGGTTGTTTTTACACTGCTCCGATTCAATATGAACATCCTCTTTTCCTGCGATGCCATGACCAAGTGTCCCCTCGTCATTGGATCGCTTTTCCTCAATTCTTTCTGCATATTCCAACACCTCATCGAACATCTGGTCGATTATTTCAGCAGTGTTTGTCTCATCATGAGAGCTGGGTTCAACATCTGAAAATAATCAAATAAAAAGATGTTACAGGTATAGTTTCAACAAACATCATTCCAAAACAAATCTCAGCTCTGTAATTATTTAGGATAAAAATCTTTTATCCTAAATAATGTTCTTTTCCAACATTGGAGCCATGAGAATTTGACCAATACAAATAATTGATCTGATACACTATTAGCAGGAATCGTACATACTTTTATTTTTTAGTGGTGGAATGTTAGAAAAGGTTTGATCAAGTGAATTTAATCAAACAGAGAACAATGGTACTGTATGTACTAAAAAAAAAAACCTATGTATTAACAATATGAAATAGACTTATGCAGTCTTAAATCAAAGTAGAGTGAGAATTTGTTTTTTAAGCGACCCCAGTGGTCACAATAATTCATGAAGTTCAGTAAGTTTAATGATGCTGACACATTATGGCAGTGGTTCTCAACCTTTTTTCAGTGATGTACCCCCTGTGAACATTTTTTTTATTCAAGTACCCCCTAATAAGAACAAAGCATTTTTGTTTGAAAAAAAGAGATGAAGTAAAATACAGCACTACGTCATCAGTTTCTGATTTATTAAATTGTTTAACAGTGCAAAATATTGCTCATTTGAAGTGGACTTTCTTGAACTATTTGGAAAAAAAAGATATAAAAATAACTAAAAACTTGTTGAAAAATAAACAAGTGATTAAATTATAAATAAAGATTTCTACACATAGAAGTAATCAACTTAAAGTGTCCTCTTTGGGGATTGTAATAGAGATCTATCTGGATTCATGAACTTAATTCTAAACATTTCTTCACAAAAAAAAAAGAAATCTTTAACATCAATATTTATGGAACATGTCCACAAACAATCTAGCTGTCAACACTGAATATTGTATTGTTGCATTTCTTTTCACTCACATTCATATTTTGTTGAAGTATTATTCAATAAATATATTTATAAAGGATTTTTGTATTGTTGCTATTTTTAGAATATTCTTGAAAAATCTCATGTACCCCTTGGCATACCTTCAAGTACCACCAGGGGTACGCGTACCCCCACTTGAGAACCACTGCATTATGGAACTAAAATTATTCGGTACTTGTTTATATTGACAAATGTGCTGTTTAAGAAAGCAATATTGTTCACTGAAGGACACATTACATATACAGTATTCAGCTTGAGTGCTTAGCTGTTGTGTAGATGAGAGCTCTTTGTAGCCTACAGCCTACCATGTCTACCTTCTGTAAATGACATAAAAATACAAGACAATACCAGCCGCCCGTGCTTATCAGAGGACATTTCGACGTTAACTGGTTGCCCAGATTTGCAAAAGTAAAAGTCGGCTCATGTGTTCCCATTCTTACACACCGTGTTGTGCATCTTACTTCCATAACCCATATATCGCACCAAAATGTGCACCTGTTGAAAAATCAATCCATGCATGTGAATTTCAGTCTGCATCCACCAGCCCAAGTGTTGCGTCCTACATTCTACCCTCACCTGACACACTTCCTATGGAGGCTTCAGATGATGTTGAGCTATTAATTAACTCCGACTCCAAGATAAATGTAACTTTCTTTGCATGCTCTCCTTCCACAGCACACTTTGAATTGTCTACTGGTTGATCACTCCCGACTGTTGTCTGGCAACCGTCTACCACAATATACTCCGTTTCTTTAAGAGTCTTTGATGATTGGGTTTTGTTACTATTTAGGTTTGCAACAACACCTTTATCATCAGACACTTGATCCATGTCTTCTTTTGCACAAACCATCGGGTTGTAATTTGGTTGTTGATATCCATTTGCCTCATAGGGGAACTGCTCTGTTTCTTTCTTATGGTCATAATAAACATTTCCGGTGATAGTTTCAGCATCATCCTTTTTACAGGACGGTGCCTCTCTCTTGTCTCCTTTAAACACATTTGAAACGTTTTTATCTAATTCCTGGTCTTCTAGACAGCTTTTTGGCTGACAGGGAATCTGTATTTCCCTTAGTGGGCTACCATTATGTGCACTAGGGGACGCCGAAACCCTAACAAAGGAGTCCATTAGACGTTCACCATCCTGGATTTGACTGCAGTCCGTATGCTGTGCCACTTTGTTTTTTGAGTCGCTGTTCTCTGTAGATGAATGACACGGAGTCATTGTGGGTTCTCTACCACTACAAGTAGGGTACCGCCACAACCTCGCCTCCTCCTCCGTCGAAATCTCCATAGTTTCTTCATCAGAAGATATTCTACACTCTATGTCCTCTTCTTCAGTCATACTTGACTCAACACGAGTTGATTCTAGCAAGATCTGTTCTTCACCTGCAGGCAGCTCTAACTTCTTATGGTCCTCAACACAAGTTGCTTTGAAGAAAATAGGATCCTCAGAAAAAGATAGCTGTACTACGGTCCATTCCCTGGGTCGGTCAGAGTGTGGCTGTTCTTCATTTTCAACTACCCTTTTCCCTTTTTCCTCTTTAGGTGTCTCCGAGTCAACATGACCAGTATTGTACTTCTTCCGTTCGGTTGGTAGCTGAATTTCATTGAGGGCCTTGACCTGTACGGATGCTGCAGGAACTTTGGTAGTACATACTGTAGTTGAACATACAGTACATAAAGACAAACATTAGTGTTATGCAAATTGGAAACGATAAAAACAATTTGGTGTACTATATTATTACATGCGGTGGGCAAAGAAAGCTTTTTCGACAATATGACAACAAAAACTGTACAGTATGTCCCAGACGACGAGTGGACACATAACAAAATGCATACGTTAAATAAATTATATTATATTAAATTATATATTATTCGATTTGAGAATTCCTTAAGATATCTTGGATATTTGGCTCATAATACACCCTCGAACAAAAATATTTTCAGAGTGAAAGTATTTGGATTTTGCAGTAGTCAATTAAAATATTATTTATGCCCACGCACACACAAATGAAGAAAAAGGAGCAATGTTTAAAAACTGCATTTCATTAACTAAAAAAGTTAATATGCTACAGATATAAATATAATCTTATTGCTAATATGTCAGGTATGCTGCTCTGGCTCTTCTGAAGGTGTGGCCAGCAGTATCACCATTATAATACCCCCAAATTGACATACTCACCAGGGCTCAAGGTTGGGGAAAAAAATCTACATTACAATAGTTTTTGTAAGAATATAGTATGGTTTGTTTTTAAAAATGATATATTTTTTTAATGATGTTTTGGGCTGACTGTACCTCGAAGAATACTTCTGCAACACCGCTCCGCAAAGCTTGAGTGTGCTGCTACCTCATTGTGTGAGCTGGTGGTGACCAAGACCATACACAAAGTGGACAGTTAGGTTGAGGACATAGTGACGGGAGTTTTAGTGTGGTTCATCATTATTACTATTAATAATTATATCCTTATCCTCAATGCTGTCATAAAGCTATTAGTTATTAATGCAACTATTGTTATCTGTATTTATTACTTATGCTGCAACAAAACACTTATCCTATTTTTGGTCTCTGTCATCGTCATCGCTCACCTGCGACGGGAAGCTAAAGAGCCAAATACTCCAGTCTGTGAACATTGCTCCAAAGTACGGATTTTGTGTTGATTTATAGTGCATACAAAAGTAAACATTGACATTCCAAAAGGAGACAGCCAAAAAGGCGGCAACCAAAGTACTTCCCCGTCTATCTCCTCTTTATCACTCAGGAAAAAAAAGCCTGGAGATCAACTGATTGTATTACTCTTGGCGCTGACGTATGTCCCATATGTGACCAGAGAATGAACAAATATACTGCAGTACTAAGACTATAGTGGCCATAATCAGTTAGCGTTTACTGCACGGGTGCCCAAAGTGCGCCACAGGGGCCCTCTGTCTCCATTTTAGAATAGGGCTGTAAAAAAGTGAAGCAGTGTGAATATATTCCGGATGCACTATAAGTTGTAAATGTTCAAAGCAGACCTTACTTTTTATGGCAGTATGTCTGTGATGCGAGGGCTTGCTGGAAATTTGGACCATGACCAGACTCTCCTTTACCTAGCTAACAACGGAGAGAGCTATGTGAAAAATAACTATCAGTTATCGGTGTTGTTCAGAAGGATCAGTTGATTACTATGACTTGTTGCATATCAGCTGTTCTAACAGTCTACTTGGTTGGCAGATTTATGTTTTAGGCCTCTCATGAACCTTCCAGCTGTCTCTTTTTCACATTATTTCTGATGTTATTTCTTTCTTGTGTTGAATGTCCTCCCGGTTCCTCCGATGAATGATTCTTTTTGTATGATAAAGTTTTGTTCATTACATTGTGTTTCTTGTTTTGTTCTATTTTGTCTTTTGGATGTACAAGTAACTGTCTTATTTTTGTGTGAGGTTTAACAGTTGTTTATTTTGTGTTTTTTCATCACCCGCTATAATGGTTGTTATTCCCCTAATGTATGGTAAGGTTATGACCTCGTTGTTTTTATTTCAGCTTTTTCTTTTGGTTTCTTCGTTCATTTTGTCCGAGGTCGAGGAGAGCACTCCCGTCCAAATGTAAAACCCAGTAACTCAATATTGGTCAAAACTGAGCTGATAATAATTTTGGAGTTCCTAGGTGATATGCTTTACATTAGTGTATGCGATATTGTAAACTTGTGCCGTAAGTAAGCTGTTGCGCGCATGGCAGGACCTAGCAACTACCACATAACCGCGTAGATGCAACAGAAAAACCTAGTATCTCAAGGGACCAATCGGAGCTTCTTTGTCAGTCGCCTTATTGTCTTTAATGAGACATTTGCACAAATGGGGGCCGACGGTCAACCTGATTATGTGATATTATGGCACGAGGGGATATTTGGAAGATTGGCCCAGGATGTTGCAAGCACCTTCATTAAATGTATTGTTCTTGATTCTTCCCCTTGCATACTCTTTTGGGCAGATAACTGTGGAGGTCAAAATAAAAACTGGACGCTGTACACGGCTCTTGCCCAATGTGCAAACGCAGAATGGGGCCCACCCGAGATTGTGATAAAATATCTGGAGAAAGGGCACATGTTCATTAGAGCAGATTCAATCCATGGCTCAACCGGCAAGAAAATGAAAGCTGAAGAATACATCTATACGTTTGATGACTTTGTAGATCTTTGTAAGACAGCATCAAGATAGATTGGTTTTCCTTTGTTTTCTCAAAATCAGCTAGAAGTGAGTTACTAGGTTTTGCCTGTGGATGGGAGAGCAGGGGAGACGTTCCCTCCAGGCTGCAGTTCACTTGCTAATGATGAGCCACAAGCCAGCAGAAATGGACCAAGGAAAGTCTACCTTATGGTACTGAATTCTATGTATTGACTCAAACCTTGGCAATGGGACCTTTTTGTAGGCCAGGAAGTAGAACTGAACAAGCTGATATTTAATTGCACTGACAAGGGACTGGATTACTGTTTGGTTATTGATAGATTTTGGGTGTTGTCTTGGCTTTCCCTGCCCCTGTTCAATACATTTCCCCGGTGTCATTTCGCATGATTACACACAACTTATTTGTTCCACTTTATTTGTATGTATGGATTACTCGGTTTGTTCCTAACATCTAGTGACATTTTAATTTCAATAGCACTTTTGGAAATATAATTAGTGAGAAAAATGTTTCCGGGTTAGATACGTATTTCAGCCGCTGCATATAAAATAGTAATATTTCCTATATTGGATTAAAAAAAATATATTTTTTTATTCCATATCTCAGAGCACTATCTTGAAAACATTTTTTTACCCACTTTGGTGGTTTGTTTTTTATTGTCATTACATACCAATCCAACAAATTCAGCATACTGGTCTGTTGTTGATGACCACATCTTACGCATTTGGTTTCAAGACAAAATATTCACAGACTGGAACGTTTGGCTTTGCCATGTTCTTTTTTCCTCCTAATTTTTGTTACCATGCGGTACTACTCATTAGCAATTATTGAGCTTCTGTCGCTGCAACCTGTGTGTGTGTTAGCGAGCAACCCCACCTCCACCCACAGACACAAAGATAGTGGATGACATACAAGAGGATTCCCTCAGTTTGTATGAGTGAAGGTTAATTGTGCTACTGACCAAACCTTTTCTTGCCCTGTTTGGAAGCGAGAGACGAAGACACACGAACATGGCAATTTATCGATACTGCCAAAATTATCAAGTTCATATTCATTTATTTATGTTTTCATTCATGTACTGATTTATTGTTTATTGGCCCAAGCTTAACTGTGTAAATGTTTGGCAGAAAGTGACCTAAAAGATAAATTTTAATGCTTAATTGGATCTTTTGTGGCAAAGTACTTTAATTATTAATCAGATGACAAACGTTTCTTAATTTTAGATGCAGTTTTCAAGAAAATGCAGTCTTTTTCTTCATTTGACACTCGCAATTTACCAATATAAGATCTGAACTTGTCATTTCCCCAAGGTGTTAAGAATTAGTTTAGCAGTGTATGCTTACTCAGCTCAATCAAAAAGTAGTTTACATTTTTTTTTTCTATAGAAAACAAATTAAATGTAATATAATCCTAACCTGTTAAAGATGAATTCTGTGCTCCCGACATGATCGTTTCGCTGAAGCTGCCATCTTTCATCTCTGCATCCAACTGCTGGGGAAAACAGCTATTGTCAGTTTTAGCACTTTTAAGTTAGCCAAACATTAGAGATAAGGATTATCTGAGAAAAAAGTCGTATTTATAAGCAAAAGTCCATCATTCCTGTATGGAGTGTCTGTTTGAATGAAACACACCTCATGTAATGTGCCCCTAATTAACAGCCCCATTCACCCACACAACACCAAAGTTGAACAACATGCCAAACAATTGTGATTGTGCACACAATGTTCAGTTGTATTTATTCTTGTTTTTCATTGTTCACATTTGCAAGTGTAAACCTAAACTGCTCAGAAGGTTGGTAGGGTGCACAATCCCAAATGTATACAGGCGTTTATAAAAGAACATGGCCAAAGAGTAAAACTCACATCCCACGGTCGCATGGGAGGCCATTGCACCACCCTTTTGATTCTTGGAGTCCAAGAAGGGGTTGAAAAGGTGGAGGGTGTCCTTTCCTGTTTGTATTTAAGCATGTAAATTGTATAGCATAGTATATGAGAAGTAAATAACAGTCTTAAAATAGCCCACGCATTGAGCTGTTCCTAATCCTTTTTTTTTTTTTTTTACATCTGATGAAGCCAAAGTATGTAACCAAAAACATATGAAATTAATCACGAAAGCACTCAGTGTACACACTTCAACCTCAATTTTATATTACCGCTACCATAATTCAAATCAAAGAACAACAGTTGATCGAAGCAAGTGTGATGTCATGTTCGCTGCAGCTCGCCTCTTTTGTTGGGGACATCGAGGGACAGAAGTACTCTCTAAACACGAGTACATTTTATAATAACACCAGACGAAAATGCCAGATTTGTTTCTTTTTTTAATAAAAAAATTTCATTAAAAGTTCATAGACACCTAAAACATCTCAATTAAGTATAATGTACAAAAAGAGATTTATTAAATGTATGTACACATTTTTGGAGCCCTTGTAAATAAATATATCATCGAAAATATATTCGAGAACGTCATGGTGACCACGGCTACAACCACGCCCCCACCGCCACAGGTATCTTGGCAGCCATGGGGAAATACTGCAGACATTAATTTATTTGTGGCAGCTGGCCAAAAATATTTTGGTACTACCTGTCTGCCATTGTACATAAACGTATTACGGGGCGTCCTCTGTTTACGGCGGTCCAAACGTGCTCTCAATAATTAATCATAAATGTAATGTTCGTTTGTTGTTCAAGTGGCAAACAGCAGCCTGTGCGCGCCACATATTGTTTTAAACTGTGAGAAGTAAGAGTGAAGAAGGTGAAAGTCTTTATGACCAGTAAGCGCTGCTTTATGCAAATTTAGGCTCAAAAAAATAATATCTACAGCAAATTGGTTGAGATTTAAAAGAGGGGATGACTGTGCTGAACAAGTGTTCAATGTGGATGAGACATGCTTATTTGGAGGTGTATGCCAAACCATACTTGCATCATAGCGAAGAGGGAGAATACAGCACGGGACCATAAAGACTAACATAATGCTGCTGGTGACACCAAGCTCTTGCCCATGCTGGTGTATCTTGCTGAGAATACCAGAGCCCTCAAGAAACAATTCCCTGTCATCCGAAAATCTAACAAGATGGCATGGTTGACCGTTGTGTTCAGAAGCGGTTCATCTACCATTTTGTACCAGCAATGAAGTTGTACCTTTAATTTTAAGGTGTTGCTTTTGGTAGAAACGCTCCTGGTCACCCTGCCTATTTGAATCAATTACATAAAAATGTTTGGTAGGTTTGCGTTCCATCTAACAGCACCGTCCTGATACAGCCTGTGGTCTACGTTCCATTGCCTCTTTCAAGGCCTTCCTACCTTCGTAGGACAATTGCTATTAGGGCTGGCCGATATATCGATATACGATATATATCGCGGGTTTGTCTCTGTGCGATATAAAAAAAATACTACCGTATTTCCTTGAATTACCGCCGGGGCGCTAATTAATTTAAAAGCTCTTCTCACTCCTGCGCTTGCCAAAGGCATGCGGTAAAAGTAAGCATGCGCTAATTATTTTAAAACCTCTTCTCACTCCGGCACTTACCGAAGGTATGTAGTATAAATTTGAGTGTGATGTAAGCTTGGACCTTAAATCCTACTGAATAGCTCTTAATCTTCTTCCCTTTATGCGATTTCAAATTACCGGTATTGAGATCAGCCTCCTCCATTTTGAAAATGATGACAGGGGAAGTGTCACTCGTGACGTCACGAGTTTGACCAGGCGGTAATACTAAGCATGCGCTAATTATTTTGGGAAGCAAGTTTGACCCGGCAGTAATTCAAGGCAGGCGCATACTATATGCCCTGCGGCAATTCAAGGAAATACGGTATATCGTAATATTCGAGTAGACGTTCTCACGCAGTTGCGGGCATTACACTCTCCTCACTCTTTCCTGTGTCTCCTCACAGACAAGCAGGCGCACATTCTTACATACGTCTCATACTGTCACGTCATACGTCATACGTATACGCCCTCGCCCAGCAGAGAGGTAGCGGCGTGGCTAATGTTAGCTGTGATGCTAGCGGGTTGTTGTGAGAGAGAAAGAAGGTGCGAATCTTGTAACAAATGAAGGAAGAATTAATTCCCAAGAAAAACAGCACAGGGCCCATCATCTGGCGGTGGTTCGGCTTCAAGTGTGAATATGTCGAATAGACAACTTTAATTTGTCAAGTGTGGGGCACAAGTGTTGCTACCAAAAGTAGCATTACTGCTAATATGTAGCATCATTTGAAAAGTCACCCGCTAATAACTTTATTAAAAACAGTTTTGGTAAATTGATTTAGTTGTGATTTCCTTCTCTGCATGAAAGTTTAAAAGTAGCATATATTAGTGCAGTATGAAAAACAATGTTTTAATGCAGACACAAAGAATAGTCATACTGCTGTGATTATATGTATCAAGTGTTCATTCAAGGCTAAGGAAATATACCGAGAAATATATCGTATATCGCGATATGGCCTAAAAATATCGCGGTATTAAAAAAAGGCAATATCGCCCAGCCCTAATTGCTATGGAAGTGGAGGACTTGATCCTGAAGGAATTTTGGAAGATCCACAACATCCAAGCTGCTATGAAGATTAAATTAAGCAAGACAACCATGAATGGTGTATGGAAAAAGCTGATCTCATTTTCATGGTTTCGAGAACGTTGAGGATGTCACAATGAATGTTGTTAGCCTAAGAAACCGCTTAATTTAGAAGTGTAGGACAGATTATGTCACAGTGCTGCTAGAATCTCATGAAGCTCATGCAGCTAAACTGACTGTAATACACAAAGTGCCCAGCAGATGGTGTTGGATAATGATGTTGAGGTAAACGTAGCAAAGAAGACATGGACTATAGATGTTTGGATGCATTCATGAAGAGAGGAATAAATGTTTGCGAAAAAGCTTGTTGTTCACAACACAAAGTCCGGTCGCTTATAGATGAACAACACTACGGTAACCATGGGAAGCCCTGCATCAGACAGTGAGGGTGGC
Source organism: Nerophis ophidion (assembly GCF_033978795.1). Lineage (NCBI taxonomy): Eukaryota > Metazoa > Chordata > Actinopteri > Syngnathiformes > Syngnathidae > Nerophis > Nerophis ophidion. The sequence goes on along the minus strand of NC_084624.1, from coordinate 15,191,532 downwards.
AGCAACAAGCCTATCAAAGAAGGGGATGTTTATTTATCCTTTCGCTTTAATTTTTCGCCGTGTTTGTTGCATCTTTTTTTGCTCCTGCCTCATTATAAAAGATGTCAATCAAGGAGGTGGTTTGCAGTAGTGGAACAACATTTATATATTTTCAATATTCAGTGTTTTAGTGTTCATAGTTTATGTTGTAAATCCCACATGTATTTTCATGGACATTCTGAGTGTCTTCAGTGAAAAAGAAACAGACCATCTCAAAAACGGAATGAACTTTAGTTATTTTACAGAATTATATGACAGTCAGAATGTTCATAAAAATATACAAAGTGGGATGTACAATATTAACTATGAACTATGAGACACTGGACATTGAGAATATATGAACGTTGCACTCCTACATACCTCCTTGAGTGACATCTTCAAGAACAAATATGCAACTAACACGGCTGAACATAAACGCAAAGGGCAAAGACACTCGCTATCAGGTTCTTTTGCTCTCTGTGAACAAGCCCCGATCAGAGCTATGTATTTTACTCAAAAGTGAAGATTTTAACCATCGGAATAATTTTTGTAGTTTGAAAATATCCAGCGAGCCGCATTGAAATGATAATTATTTTGTATTACTGCTTTTTTATGCTGTTTACGAGACCCATGTCCCGTGACTTCAAACTTGACACCTTATTGGCTGGTTCTAAAACAGGATCGATTGCTTTGTTCTTAAATTTACCAGAAGTGAGTCTTACGTTTTGAAACAGCAAATTTTCCGACACTGAATTTTTTGTAATGAAGACATATATCCTCCAAACTTAACAATGAACAATAATTAGATTAAAACATATATAAAAACAGGTCTTCATTGTGATGTATCCACCATGTTTTTAGTGTTCAAACAAAGTAAATTCTTGATTAACTTTAACTTTCATGATTTCTATTGTGCGATAAAGCGGTTGAATGATATTTCATACAGTTTCACAAGTACAGGACTGATGAAGGAATAACAGTATTTTCATCAAATAAAAAAGGAAAACCCACCTGACATAATAAGGGATCAGAGCTGCTCCTCTTCAGCCAGGCATTCGCCTTAATTGGTTGCAAGTGCAACTGGTTCATTTCCTGCACCCGCTCCTGAAAAGTCACACATCAAACAATAAGAAGACACTGACAAAGATCTATTTCAAGATATTTTCACAGCCATATAAAACCTTGCAAGAGGGGGTCAATACTGGACAGAAAACAAGCCAGCGATGACATGTGCATTAGGTTACAGAGCCACCAAACCAACCTGGCGAATGCGAGAAGCCTGCTTAGAGCTGGGTGTTACATCACCCTGCAGCTTCTGTTGAATACCAGACACAAATTCGGAGAGGTTACGTGACGGGGGCTTGGATGGGCTTGGTGTGGCGTCTGGGCAAGCCTCAGAGAACGGTCCTTTAAAACGCTCCATACGCTGATGGAAGTCTTCCTCACCTAAACAAAAAAACATCTGTAAACATGAAGAGCTTCTGGACTGTTATGTGGAAGTTCAGAACTCACGGTGTAACACGCTTAGCCAGTAAACAAATTCAGTAAAGGAGGAGGAGAAAAAGAAAAAGTAGTCAGGGTTTCAAAATCCTTTTCTGTGGTTTAAGGGTCCTATTTGGGAATATCAGGCCTTCCAGGTGGAATTTCGTTACTTGAAGCCATCCTACAAGTACGTTAGCTTTTCCCCTGTTAGCATGCTAACAACGACAGGCTAATGTTTGTTAACATTGTATTTAATTTTGTACTTTAACCTCATAATCATAGATTGTTACTTGGCACCATCTTAGAAGTATGATAGCCGTTCCCCTACTAAAATGCTAACGTTTTATGCGACCATTTTAGCAAATTTTGTACTCTTAAACCTAATATTCATAATTTGTTTGATTACATTGCAACATCTTAGTAATATGTTGTTCCTTTTTAGCAATAAAACATAACATGAATGTTGTCTGTGTTGGCCCTGATGCTTTTTAATGCCCCACGGAAACCCTGTCTTGGCTCGGTTGACGACCACTGTTTTTCACTTCCGGGGAGAAGACATGTGATGGAACACAAGCAATTAAATGTAGATTATAGTCATGTGGCAGTCCGCCACAAATACATTTAAGGCTGCTGCAAGTAAATTAGTTATATATATTTTTTAAGATTTTTCCGTACAGTAAGTAACACGTCTCCTTCCAAGGTGATATGTGTTTCCATCTCCTGAAATCATGTTCCACAAAGCATTGACTACGTTATTTGTTTTAAAACAAAGAGTTTGAGCAACAGGCTTCTGTAGTTAGTCAGCACGTACACACAGCTGGCGTGTGTGCTGTCGGAACAGGAGACTCATTGAAGAATACAAAGTTAGGGGTCAGTATTTGTTTCTACAGAGTTTTGTGAATATATACCCAAGTAGAAACACACTTTTTATGTCAATTTTGTTCAGCTAAAATTACATTAAACGTTTGTGAAAGATCGGACGAGTTCGCTCCGCTAATTTTCTTTGGCCTGTCAATGAGCTGGTCCGTTATAAATTAGCATTAAGCTAACGACATTAGAGCCATCCTTCAATCCTGTATAATTGTATCGCCTTTTTTTTTTTCAGTTGTTGATTTATTATGTAAAACTGACTTTTCTTACCTATTGGTACAAGTTTTTGTGTATTTGGGATCTGCATAGGTACCGGAAATTTTAAATAAAAAAATGGAGGCAATGCGAAGATGTTAAAATATTACTTAAGAGTATGTATTTGTGAAGCACTGAGACAAGAACTTGGATATTGATTTGCATACTCACTGAGAAGATGATCGTGACAGATTTTGCCTTTGCTCAACAGTGTTTTGATGTCATCACCAGGGTCTGACAGACACCGCTGAGTCAGAGGAGTCACAACTATAATGAAAAAAATATGTTTTACAAAACACACAATAATGTATTACAAAATGTGTTATAAAATATATTTTAGAACACATATTTCTGCTCGCATTCAGTGGAGCGAGCGTAAGCTTTAATCAACACTAAGCCAAAGTGATAACATATCGAGACAAAATGAGAAATATAATTTAGGTGTATCCATCCGTCCATCCATTTATCTATTTTCTACCGATTATTCCTCTTGGGGTCGCGGAGGTGGCTGGAGCTGGAGTATATTTCTTCCCACTTCTGTAAAAATGTATACATGCTCGACACTAAACGCTGCTTGACAAACTGACAAAGATGCATTGCTTCAATCCTTTCAGAGATTTGGAGTCATTGTGATTATTTTTAATCAGATTAACGATGATGGATTCACCCGCATTAAAGCGCTTATTTTGATAGTCCCTTATATTGTAATAAGTGGGGCTGTCCCGATAGACCTTTTCACTGCCAATACGATACCAATAACGGAACCTGGAATATTAGCCAATACCGATATTAATTCGATACCAGCACAAATCTTTGTACAATTTTTTGTTTAGTAGTGTGGAATGTTAGAAAAGTTTTGATCAAGTTAAATTAGTCAACGAACAATGGTATGTATGAAAAACATTAACTTTTAAAATTATCAATAGGGATGTTCTAATCAATTATTTATGCTGCTAGATTCCAAAACCGATCATTCATAAGTGAAATTGGCAGATACCAATACCCAACAGTTGTATTGCTGTAAAAGTTTACATTTATTCATGGTGATTTTTGACAGTGTAACAACATCAACATATTATTTTAACCAATTCCTTACATTTTATTACATACAATTGTCTTAAACAAAGCCAGCAGCACACAATAACTAAACAAAATCAAAAACTACTATTCTGAGAAAATATCGAATCAATGTAGTAACAATCATATACTGATAGTACCCTTGTGTTACTTTCTGCTGTAACGCGGTTCAATCTACACTTAGTAAATTTTATGAAGCACTTCTTCTGTGGTTTCTAGGTAGGTTAGTGGCTAGCATAGCTATTAGTGTGGCTGCTTCTGCTTGCTTTCCGTGGCTAACATTTTTAGGCTTGTCCTCCAGGGATAATGTTACATAAGCTATTAAAAAATACAGTTTATTTGCCATAACAGAGATGGTTATAATTAACTTAAGGGAGCGGCTTTACAGTGTGAATGGGAAAATTAACTGTTAGCTTGTCAGCGGAGGGACTAAAACAATATTTGCCAGAGGGGATCCACGTTTGCCGATTAATGCCTTTCACACACTTAAAGAAGATTGTCCGATACCGATGGTCTGCCGATCAATGGGCAAATCCTTAAGAAGCCGATGAGGTGGTTCGGGAATTTGGTTAAGACGCCTCCCTTTGGAGGTGTTTAAGGCGGGCCCAATCGGTAGAAGGCCACAGGGAAGACCCAGGACAAGTTGGACAGATTATGTTTCCCAGCTGGCCTGGGAACGCTTTGGAATCCCCTGGAAAGAGCTGGACGAAGTAGCCAGGGAGAGAGACATCTGGGCTTCTCTGCTTAGACTGTTGCCCTGCGACCCAACTTCAGATAAGCGGAAAAAGATTGATGGATGGCGTGATTTACATAATGAAATTAATAAAATTATATACCATTTTCAATAGGGTTCAAAATGTTCATCAGGATTCTTCTTCTTTGTACTTTCTAAGCACTTTTTTTTAATCCAGAAAGGATTCTTCAACTGGATCATACAGTACAATGTTTGACATTAAAACAGAAAAGACTGTTGTGAGGCCTTCCTTACCATCTCGTCTCTCGGCCAGCTGCTGGACTCGTGACCGCACGGACGGCACAATGGGCGTATCGGGCTTTATCATCACCTCAGCTTCACGTCCAGACGAAGAGGCTCTTGGGCTACGGTTCTCTCGGCCCACCATCTCCAAACGTGGACGCTTCTGACTATCATTGACTTCTGCAAGGTTCCAAAAAATGATGTGGTCTCCAATCAAACGTGACGAATAAAGACATGAGAAAATATGTTGCATAACCACAAACCTGATGGGTAGAATAGATTGTCTAGTAGAGGTGTTCTTTGCCTTTTCAAACTGAAGCCACCATCGCTAATTTCTTGACCAGCTTCCATACTAAGCTGCAAAGAGAATACAGTATGTAATTTATATACAATATAATCAAATAGGGCAGGGCGATATATCGATACGAACGATATATCGCGGGTTTGTCTGTGCGATATAAAAAACGACTATCATAATATTCGTGTATACGTTCTCACGCAGTTGCTTTTAGCTGCGGGCATTACACTACAGGCTCTTCTTACTCCTTCTCACAGAGACGTAAAACAAGCCCGCCTTCTTACATATGTCACATAGTGTCACGCGTGTAATGTCAAACGCTCTCACCGAGTTATCGTTAGCATAGCTAACGTTAGCTGAGGCAGGCAAGCGGAGCGAGTGACATTACGAGAGAGAAGGTGCGAAACTGATCACAAATGGAGGAAGAACAATTAATGCCCAAAAAAACAGCAGGGGGTCCATCATCTGGAGGTGGTTTGGCTTCAAGCGGCAAGATATTTAGCAGACAACAGCTATATGCAAAGTATGAAGCAGAAGTGTTGCTAAAAAAAGGTAGCAGCACTATGTTGTTCTTTACTTTAAAAAGTCACCCATGAGAGAATGAAGAGCATTCAAAAAATACAGTTTTGGTGAATTGACTTAGTTGTGATCCCTCTCTGCATCAAAGTTTAAAAGTAGCATATATTATTGCAGTATGAAGAATGTTTTAATGTAGACACAAAAAAAAACATCATACTGCTGATTACATGCATCAGGTGTTCATTCAAGGCAAAGGCAAAACATCGAGATATATATCGTATATCGCGATATGGCATAAAAATACCGCGATATTAATAAAAGCCAATATCGCCCAGCGAAATAATCAAATATACAATTTAGTTTTGTGTTCAAAGCTTGCAAACATTCAATAAGCAGTAGCATATTGACCCGATATCAAGTAAATACAGGGGCAGTATGCTGATACCGATTAGTGTTTCTCACAGGCCACCAATGTTCTTGTGTGTTGCAGGTCTGAGTTGCATGATAGAGATAGATTGATTAAACTTTATTATTGTATGGTAACAGGTTTTTTGCAGAAATCAAAAATCCAATTTAATAGTTTTTAATGGAACTTAAATTTAATCCCCTTGTCATGCTGCATGTATATACTGTATAGTCAAAACGATACAATTGTATACACTAGTTTAATTTTGCCTAACTCTGGCCAAATTAAATGCTAAAGTAATTGAAATAATACAAATGTAATAAACATAGTTCTTATTACTGTAGTAGTTAGCAAAAATTGCAATTCAATAAATATTGAACAAATGCAGATTTTTCGCAATTGCGAGAACATTCCGCATGCCTGCACTAAATATATGCAGTGCTTCTATTTTTGTCGTTCACTGCAAATCGGCGTTTCAATTTAGCTAAAATCGGCTTGTATTGTACAGGAAGTCATGCACAAACACAAAATAAATTGTCCGGTTTACTTTCAAAATAAAACAACCTGTCTTCAACATTTTGAAACTTCCTAAATGGCAGAGACGGACATGAAGTAAACTATTCAAAGGTTTTTAGAAGTAATTGAACCTTGTTGAGAACAATGGATGAGGACATGCGGATTCTAGAGATTCAAAATTTAAAAAGCATATACAGGCATATCCTGGACAGCTATATGGGGAAGGCAGGGCAGTGGTTGGTAGGAATTGAATGAAATGAATGAATGTGTATATACAGTGGGGCAAAAAAAGTATTTAGTCAGCCACCGATTGTGCAAGTTCTCCCACTTAAAATGATGACAAAGGTCTGTAATTTTCATCATAGGTACACTTCAACTGTGAGAGACAGAATGTGAAAAAAAATCCAGGAATTCACATTGTAGGAAGTTTAAAGAATTTATTTGTAAATGATGGTGAAAAATAAGTATTTGGTCAACCATTCAAAGTTCTCACTGATGGAAGGTTGTTTTGGCTGAAAATCTCACGATACATGGCCCCATTCGTTCTTTCCTTAACACGGATCAATCGCCCTGTCCCCTTAGCAGAAAAACAGCCCCAAAGCATGATGTTTCCACCCCCATGCTTCACAGTAGGCGTGGTGTTCTTGGGATGCAACTCAGTATTCTTCTTCCTCCAAACACGCCGAGTTGAGTTTATACCAAAATGGATACATGGATGATACAGCAGAGGATTGGAAGAATGTCATGTGGTCAGATGAAACCAAAATAGAACTTTTTGGTATAAACTCAACTTGTCGTGTTTGGAGGAAGAAGAATACTGAGTTGCATCCCAAGAACACCATACCTATGCATGGGGGTGGAAACATCATGCTTTGGGGCTGTTTTTCTGCTAAGGGGACAGGACGATTGATCCATGTTAAGGAAAGAATGAATGGGGCCATGTATCGTGAGATTTTGAGCCAAAACCTTCCATCAGTGAAAGCTTTTAATGGTTGACCAAATACTTATTTTCCACCAAAATTTACAAATAAATTCTTTAAAATTCCTACAATGTGAATTCCTGGATTTTTTTTTTAACATTCTGTCCCTCACAGTTGAAGTGTACCTATGATGAAAATTACAGACCTCTGTCATCATTTTAAGTGGGAGAACTTGCACAATCGGTTGCTAACTAAATACTTTTTTGCACCACTGTATGTGAACAAAGCTTGCCAGGGATGATGCTGTGTTGTTGCTTCCCATCCATCCATTGGTTACCGTTTGTCCCTCTTGGTGTCGCGGGGAGCCGGAGCCTATGCCAGCTGCACTGGGTTGCTACAAAAAAAATAGGCTGTCGTTCTGCAAGTCAAGTCAATGCAGTCACAGGCGCGCCCGCCTGTGGGAATTGCTGGACGACAAAGCTTTCTACGTTGCGCTGCGATTGTTTGTGTTTACTTTATCACACGATTATGCATGGATTAGCAAGGTTTTACGTAAAACTCCACCCTATTTTGCTGCACAGCAGAACTGCAACTGAAGGGCAGTGGAGATTGCCGGCTACGTTTCGCTGGTGTTCCACATACTGTGAAAATCAGGGGTCAGGTTAAAGCAGGCTTCAGTTACTGTCCTTAATGAGCAGCGGTGGGTGCTGCCGTGAGGGCCCACAAGTGTTCCAAAGAACTCACAGGGGGTCAACCTAACTGGTTTGGTTGATATCAGCACTTTAGTCATCAACAATTGCATCATCTGAGAAACGGACATTGAAACAGTGTAGGTCTGACTTGGTAGGATATGTACAGCGAGCAGTGAACATAGTGAGTTCAGAAAGCATAAGAACAAGTATATACATTTGATTATTTATATTTGGTCATTTACAATCTGGGTAGGTGGGATACGGAGGGGGGAGGGTGTTTGTCTAGGGTTGAAGTTGCCTGTAGGTGTTCTTTTCGTGCGGTTTTGAAGGAGGGTAGAGATGCACTTTCTTTTACACCTATTGGGAGTCCATTCTATATTGATGTGGCATAAAAAGAGAATAAGTTAAGATTCTTAGATCGGAATCTGGGTTTAACGTGGTTTGTGGAGCTCCACCTGGTGTTGTGGTTATGGCGGTCATTTACGTTATGGAAGCAGTATGACATGTACTTCGGTATCAGGGAGGTGTAGTGGATTTTATAGACTAGGCTCAATGCAAGGTTTTTTACTCTGTCCTCCACCCTGAGCCAGCCCACCTTGGAGAAATGGGTTGGAGTGAGGTGTGATCTGGGGTGGAGGTCTAGAAATAACCTGACTAGCTTGTTCTGGGATGTTTGGAGTCTCGATTTGAGGGTTTTGGAGGTGCTGGGGTACCAAGTGGTGCAAGCGTAATCGAAAAAGTGTTGAATGAGAGTTCCCGTTAGAATCTTCATGGTGCGTTTGTTGACCAGAGAGGAAATTCTGTAGAAAAATCTTGTTCGTTGGTTGACCTTTTTGATTACCTTGGTTGGCATTTTACCACAGGAAAGATTAGCCTCTAGAATAGATAGATAGTACTTTATTGATTCCTTCAGAAAAATTAAAATTCCAGCAGTAGTGTACAGAGTTGAGATCAATTTAAATAAAAGTAAAAATTAAATAATGGGGGTTTAAATGGAAACAAAATAGAGAAATATTACAATAAGTATAAAAACTAAAAAGAAACAATGGGAATAAAAATATAACAGTAAAATAAGAATATAACAAGACAAAGTAGGCAGTAGTGACCATGTTATGAAAACGTATTGCACTGTTATTGTTTTGCATCCCCTGTCATCCTAGTACCCCCCCCGCCCCAGAGAGGAGTTGTACAGTCTAATGGCGTGTGGGACAAAGGAGTTTTTGACTCTATTAGTCCTGCACTTGGGATGAAGCAGTCTAGCACTGAACAGGCTCCTCTGGCTACTGATAACGCTATGCAGAGGGTGACTGGCATCATCCAGGATGATCAGTAGTTTGTCAACAGTCCTCTTCTCTGCCACCGTCACCAGTGACTCCAGTTTCATTCCGATTGTAGAACCGGCCCGTCTGATCAGTTTCTCAAGTCTGGAGCTGTCCTTATTAGATGTACTGCCCCCCAGCACACTACCATGTAGAACAGAACACTGGCAACCACAGACTGGCAGTACATCCACAGGAGTTTTTTGCAGATGTTGAAGGAGAGCAGTCTCCCGAGGAAGTACAGCCTGCTCGGTCCTTTCTTGTACTGATGGTCCGTGTTAACAGTCCAGTCCAGCTTATTGTCCACCCAAACCCCGAGGTACTTGAATGAGTCCACGGTCTGTACCTCAACCCCCTCGATCACAATAGGTTATGACCGTGGACTCGACCTCCCAAAGTCAATGACCAGCTCCTTGGAATGGAACTTAGGTAGGTGACCTCATCTTTCCTGGTGATAACAATGTCACCTACTTTAATAGTGAAGTCACTGACTATCTTAAGGTTGATTTGGGACCCACATTGGAGGGATTCCGTTTTACCTAAGTGTATGAATAGCTTGTTGTCAGCGAGTCAGATGCAAACACTAAGGAGTTCAGCACTGAGGATTTTTTCCACCTGTGACTTGTCTTTGCCGGATACCAGCAGGGCCGAGTAATCCGCAAACAGGAATAGTTCAGTCGCATGCTGATGACATGTCATTTTCGTATATTAGGAACAATAAAGGCCCTAATATACTGCCTTGGGGAACTCCACAGCTTACTGCAAGTAAGATTGCATCCAGCTCGATGAAGTTTTATCAAATCCGATTGCTCTGAGCTTATCCAACAGTATAGTGTGGTTAACTATGTCAAAGGCCTTCTGAAAGTCCAGCATGACTATGCCGCAGTATTTGCTTGCGTCCACCTCATGTTTGATGTGGTCGTTCGGATAGAGAAGGCATGTGTCAGTTCACTGGTTAGTTCTGATGCTGATTGAACTTTGTACATGAGGTTTTTTTTGTGGCAAATTAACTATCGACCTGTTCATAAACTATTTTTTTCATTACTTTCGAAATGGAACTGAGAATAGAACCAGGTCGGTAGTGACCAGGTTCTAATTTGCTTCCTTTTGTAAAAAAGGAAGTTACTCTTGCTATCTTGAAATCTTTTGGTTCTTGGCCTTGTTTAATTGAGGTTTATTATGGGATATTAACTTCAATGAACATATTTTTTTTATACACACCCACTGGCAGAAATGTAGCTCAGTGTCTATGCCTACAGCGTACATTATGCAAATGAGGTGATGAGATTTTCGAGCCACGTTTTAATGACAGCCAATAGCTACATTCCTTACTGAGGCGTTGGCAACACTGCAACTATTGTACTGGCTCAAATTCAAATAAGCATAGAAGAGAATAAGAAAAACATTGATCGCATTCCACGATACAAATATTACTCTAGTGATATTGTGATTTTATTTTTTGTGATATTATTCTATTTTGTTTCCATTTATAACCCCATTATTTACTTTTTAAATTGATCTCAACTCTGTACACTGCTGCTGGAATTTTAATATTCCTGAAAGAATCAATGAAGTACTATTTATCTATCTACCATATTTCCTTGAATTGCCGCAGGGCATATAGTATGCGACTGTCTTGAATTACTGCCGGGTCAAACTCGCTTCCCAAAATAATTAGCGCATGCTTAGTATTACCGCCTGGTCAAACTCGTGACACTTCCCGTGTCACCATTTTCGAAATGGAGGAGGCTAAATTCAATACCGGTAATTTGAAATCGCAGAAAGGGAAGAAGATCAACAGCTATTCAGTAGGGTTTAAGGTCCAAACTTACATCACACTCAAATTTTTACTGCATACCTTTGGTAAGTGCCGGAGTGAGAGGTTTTAAAATAATTAGCGCATGCTTACTTTTACCGCATGCCTTTGGTAAGCGCCGGAGTGTGAAGAGGTTTTAAATTAATTAGCGCCTCGGCGGCAATTCAAGGAAATATAGTATCTTAGGAGAATTATCATGGCGTTATCTAACTAACTGCATAATGCACTGTTTTATATGTGCAAGTGTTGATTGTTCCCAATCTGAAATTCTTTTAAATTCTGTTTCTGCCACTCGGTCAGGTCTCTCCTGTTGGATATTGTGTTTCTGAACGAGTTGTTACCCTGGTTAAAATGATGAAACAATACATCAATTATCATTGGTATCGATTTTTGAATCGATCCGCCGACCTGGAATAAGACAGCACTGCGTGGGATCACACAAACGCTCTTCGACATGTGTATCGACAACGCCCCATTTGAATCGTTTTAAGATCATTAATGACATTCCGCTGGCCAGTCATTAAGTTGGTTTATTAGTCTTGCAATTAATAGTTTGGCGCAAAATGTGACATCGTAGTTATGTAGTCAGGATGCTAACGACAAGCTAACCCAGCAATTAGCCAAGCTATAAATGCTACTTCATCCCGGAAGTCGTGCCCTTCAAGAACAAAAGTGTCAAGGTTGTACATTTAAAAATGTCTCACCTGAAAAGTCGATATGAAAGTTGAGTGCCGACACGAAGTGACTGAACGCCGACAGGCTCGAGTTTATTGTGTCGACTGTCGAGGCTCCTCCTGCGACTTTGAATTTCAGCGGGCTTGTTCAACGTCGACGCCTACGTCAGCGCTGACGTCATCGATGCTGATCTGGGACCAGCTCTCTCTGCTCGACATAACAAGGAATCCAGCAAGGAATCTCAGCAAAAACTGATTCATAGGCCAGAGGTTGAGACCACCGTAATAGACAAAATGACCGCGTAAAAAAAAAATCGTTTGTGATTATAGTGATAAAATTTGCTTCTGAAGGGCTCGGTGTGTAAACTATAGATTTTTGAAATATTACTATTAAAATGTGTCCGTACTACAAACCATTCAACACTGTAACAAGACTACCTCGGATTTGTCAATACCTCTCTACATTAGGCATTACGGTAAAGCGTACAGTGGGCATGTTTTAAAATTGACACTTTTATTTCGTTAACATTCAGTCGGTTGTGTTATCTGTGGTGGAGGAAATGTGTTGTTGTGAAATGGTAAATAAATTAAATGGTAAATGGTTATACTTTTATAGCGCACTTCTACATTTTTTAAGGAACTTAAAGCCATACTTGCCAACCTTGAGACCTCCGATTTCGGGAGGTGGGGGGTGGGGGGCGTGGTTAAGAGAGGTGGCGTATAAGTCACCAACTCGAGTATTTCATATATATAAAATATATAAATACATCTGTATGAAATACTTGACTTTCAGTGATTTCTAGCTATATGTATTTATTTTATTCAATATATAAATAAAAGAAATAGTTGAACTTCTGACGGCACCCTTCAAATACACAGTAATAAAAACACAGTTGTTCTACTAACTGTACTGTGCTTGCTGGTTAATAAAAATAAAACAACAACACTTACCTTTCACTATTTGAGTAACCTTTGTTCTGCCATTTGCGTATTGGCGAGCGATCTCCAAATCGGGGAACATCCTTCACGGATTTGTTGTAGACATCCGCAAATGAGAACGGGATGTTGCTTCCAGCTATCCGCATAGCCATCTTTGTTTCAGTATACACCATCGGGTTTCCATTTTGCGAGGTGGGCCACAATACTGGGTTGTGAACGATGCTGCACTGCGGATGCTTTGTGCTTCGCTGACCGTTCATGGCTGAATATCCGTTCGGCCGCCGTGTTCAATGGAGAAGTCTGTTCTACAAAAATTACAGGCAACATACCCCTTTCCCTTCGAACTCTCCTGGATCACCTGAAATTCTTTTTTCCAATCGTTCTGGAACTTGCAAGCATATTTCTTCATTTTGCTCGTCAACGGTGTAATATATGGGGTTGAAGTCAATAACCAGGCGACGTGATGTAGTTATGTCTCTTTACTGTGGGCTTCAGAACAGACTCTCTAATGCATGTTCCTTGACTGCACTTAAATGTAGAATATATTTACATTCTATTCGATGTACAGTAGATGGCAGTATTGTCCTGTTTAAGATGGTCACAACATGGAGTCAGGTCTGTCTGCATGGACCTGGAGGGGGTGTGGCCTCCAGCTTCGCTTGAATTTCGGGAGGTTTTCGGGGGAGGTGCTGAAGTTCGGAAGTCACCCGGGAAATCCAGGAGGGTTGGCAAGTATGCACTATTTCCACATTCACCCATTCACACACACACATGCATGCACCGATAGCGGGAGCTGCCATGCAAGACGCTAACCAAGGATGAAGTGTCTTTCTCTAGGACACAACGGACGTGACTAGGATGGTAGAAGGTGGGGATTGAACCAGGATCCCTCAGATTGCTGGCACTCTCCCAACACTGCGAAGGGTTCTTATCTTCTTTTCCTTCCGTTTTAACGGCCGTTGACATCCATCATTTTGAGAATTACCGGCACCCTTCCAGTAGGCGTGTGAAGTGAAGTGAATCATATTTATATAGCGCTTTTTCTCTAGTGACTCAAAGCATTTTACATAGAGAAACCCAATATGTAAGTTACATTTAAACCTGTGTGGGTGGCACTGGGAGCAGGTGGGTAAAGTGTCTTGCCCAAGGACACAACGGCAGTGACTAGGATGGTGGAATCGGGGATCGAACCTAGAACTTTCAAGTTGCTGACACGGCCGCTCTACCAACCGAGCTATACCGACCCACATAGGCCTGTGTCAAAGTCAAGGCCCCCGGTCGAATAAATTATCTGTGGCCCCTAGGATGATATTTCATTAATATTAGAACCATCCCGCAGGCCACAGCTGCCTGCTGCTGTTTTTCTGTGATGAATGAGGCATCTCCTTCTGATTATAGGAATGCACATATTGCCCGTCCCCTAAAAACTTTAACGACTTCCTGTGCGAAAACATTGATAGTATTGCAGCGCCAAAGCTAAAAAGGGCCCCTAAGAGGCGTACCCCATGGTATACAGAAGAAAATAGAGCTCATAAATTATCATGTAGAAAGCTGGAACGCAACTAAACTTGAGGTTTTCCATCAAGCATGGAGTGTTAGTTTAATAACTTATAAACCATGAATTGATTAACGTGGACACATTTAAGACCATCCATCCATCCATTTTCTACCGCTTGTCCATCCAGGGTCGCGGGGGGTTGCTGTATTGCATTAAAAACTAGATTTTATAGTGGTAGAGTTAGTGCTGCAAGGGATTCTGGGTATTTGTTCTGTTGTGTTTATGTTGTGTTACGGTGCGGATGTTCTCCCAAAATGTGTTTGTCGTTCTTGTTTGGTGTGGGCTCACAGTGTGGTGCATATTTGTAACAGTGTTAAAGTTGTTTATGCGGCCACCCTCAGTGTGACCTGTATCGCTGTTGACCAAGTATGCTGTGCATTCACTTGTGTGTGTGTATAAGCCGCATATATCATGTGACTGGGGCCGGCACGCTGCTTGTATGGCGTAAAAGCGGACGTGACGACAGGTTGTATAGGACGCTAAATGCAATATTGTTGTCCGGGTGGAAATCGGGAGAAATTCGAGACTTTCGATAGGGGCACTGAAAATCGGGGGGGTTGGCAAAGATGAGTATTGGTGAATTTGACACGCGGGCCAGAGTTTGACACCCATGTTATAAATGCGTGCTTACCTTAGCTAAAGCCAAATACTACTCAAATCTCATCCGCCTCAACAAAAACTATCCTTGATTGATTGATTGATTGAAACTTATTAGTAGATTGCACAGTACAGTACATATTCCGTACAATTGACCACTAAATGGTAACACCCGAATAAGTTTTTCAACTTGTTTAAGTCGGGGTCCACTTTAATCAATTCAATGGTAAATATTTGTTTGGTACAAGAACATTGCTAACCCAACAAGGGACTCCTCCCAGTAGCTCCGTCCACTCGGCAGATGACTATATGAATTTCTTTCATAAGAAAATTAAACTCATTAGAATGGAAATCAAAGACAACGCATCCCAGCTACAACTGGGTTCTATTAATACAGATATGAATGTATACACAACGGTTATTGCCCTCCAAATATACAAACCCCGTTCCCATATGAGTTGGGAAATTGTGTTAGATGTAAATATGAACGGAATACCATGATTTGCAAATCATTTTCAGTTGAATGTGCTACAAAGACAACATATTTGATGTTCAAACTGATAAACATTTTTTTTTTTTTTGCAAATAATTATTAACTTTAGAATTTGATGCCAGCAACACATGACTAAGAAGTTGGGACAGGTGGCAATAAATACTGATAAAGTTGAGGAATGCTCATCAAACACTTATTTGTAACATCCCACAGGTGTGCAGGCTAATTGGGAACAATTGGGTGCCATGATTGGGTATAAAAACAGCTTCCCAAAAATAGCTCAGTCTTTCGCAAGAAAGGATGGGGCGAGGTACACCCCTTTGTCCACAACTGCGTGAGCAAATAGTCAAACAGTTTAAGAACAACGTTTCTCAAAGTGCAATTGCAAGAAATTTAGGGATTTCAACATCTACGGTCCATAATATCATCAAAAGGTTCAGAGAATCTGGAGAAATCACTCCACGTAAGTGGCATGGCCGGAAATCAACATTGAATGACCGGGACCTTCGATCCTTCGGCACTGTATCAAAAACAGACCTCAATCTCTAAAAAATATCACCACAATGGCACAAGAACACTCCAGAAAACCACTGTCACTAAATACAGTTCGTCACTACATCTGGAAGTGCAAGTTAAAGCTCTACTATGCAAAGCGAAAGCCATTTATCAACAACATCCAGAAACGCCGCCGGCTTCTCTGGGCCCGAGATCATCTAAGATGGACTGATGCAAAGTGGAAAACTGTTCTATGGTCTGACAAGCCCACATTTCAAATTGTTTTTGGAAATATTCGACATCGTGTCATCCGGACCAAAGGGGAAGCGAACCATGCAGACTGTTATCGACGCAAAGTTCAAAAGCCAACATCTGTGATGGTATGGGGTTGCATTAATGCCCAAGGCATGGGTAACTTACACATCTGTGAAGGCACCATTAATGCTGAAAGGTACATACAGGTTTTTGGAACAACATATGCTGCCATCCAAGCACCGTCTTTTTCATGGACGCCCCTGCTTATTTCAGCAAGACAATGCCAAGCCACATTCAGCACGTGTTACAACAGCTTGGCTTCGTAAAAAAAAAAAGAGTGCGAGTACTTTCCTGGCCCGCCTGCAGTCCAGACCTGTCTCCCATCGAAAATGTTGGCGCATTATGAAGAGTAAAATACGACAGCGGAGACCCCGGACTGTTGAACGACTGAAGCTCTACATAAAACAAGAATGGGAAAGATTTCCACTTTCAAAGCTTCAACAATTAGTTTCCTCAGTTCCCAAACGTTTATCTAGTGTTGTTAAAAGAAAAGGTGATGTAACACAGTGGTGAACATGTCCTTTCCCAACTACTTTGGCACGTGAGGCAGTCATGAAATTCTAAGTTAATTATTTGAAAAAAACAAACAAAAAAAATCAGTCTATGAGTTTGAACATCAAATATCTTGTCTTTGTAGTGCATTCAATTGAATATGGGTTGAAAAGGATTTGCAAATCTTTGTATTACGTTTATATTTACATCTAACACAATTGCCCAACTCATATGGAAACGGGGTTTGTATGTTAGACCCACTCAACGCGTCCATTGATTCTAGTCTCCACTGGGGGGGTTGTGAGTTTTTCCTCTCCCTTTTGTGGGATCTGACCATGGATGTCGTTGTGGCTTGTGCAGCCATTTGAGACACTTGTGATTTAGGGCTACATAAATAAACATTGATTGATTAAAAACTGTTGGTTTGGCTTCTCCGGGTTAGGAGTCCTTCATTTTTTTTTAACCTCGGCTCCTCTGGGTACTGCAGACCTGCTTAAGGACACTCGCTTGTAACAAAGCAAGGCGTCTTCGGCGTCTCTTTTGATCCAGCCACACTGCCGTGTCGCCCTTCTGTCCGGGAGAGGGTGACAAGACCAGAAACACACTTCACCGTAAAATATTGTAAAAAAACCCCAAAACATTTTACAGTAAAATTTTGCAAATGTAATTTTTTTTACTGTAAAATGTACAGCCTACTTAAAACAATTTATATAATTATAATGAAATTCAAAGGTAAATTCATACAATATTTGCTGCGATGTGGGGCTTCACGGTGGCAGAGGGGTTAGTGCGTCTGCCTCACAATACGAAGGTCCTGCAGTCCTGGGTTCAAATCCAGGCTCGGGATCTTTCTGTGTGGAGTTTGCATGTTCTCCCCGTGAATGCGTGGGTTCCCTCCGGGTACTCCGGCTTCCTCCCACTTCCAAAGACATGCACCTGGGGATAGGTTGATTGGCAACACTAAATTGGCCCTAGTGTGTGAATGTGAGTGTGAATGTTGTCTATCTGTGTTGGCCCTGCGATGAGGTGGCGACTTGTCCAGGGTGTACCCCGCCTTCCGCCCGATTGTAGCTGAGATAGGCGCCAGCGCCCCCCGCGACCCTGAAAGGGAATAAGCGGTAGAAAATGGATGGATGGATGGATTTGCTGCGATGTGGCCCTTAATGAAAACCAGTTTGACATCCCTGGTCTATAAAGTCAATCTGAATCGACATCTGTTCATAAACTTGAGACATCTTTTACAGCTTATCCTTATCGCCTTGTAGGATTCTATCCCAGCGTGCCTGTGGTGAAAGTGGGACAACTCAGCTGTCAATTACATAGAGCAGTGTTTAACCATAGGGCCAGGGCGCATTGAGCAGCGCCCTCGGGAGAGCCGGCAAAAAATGTTTTCTC
This sequence comes from Nerophis ophidion, assembly GCF_033978795.1. Lineage (NCBI taxonomy): Eukaryota > Metazoa > Chordata > Actinopteri > Syngnathiformes > Syngnathidae > Nerophis > Nerophis ophidion. The sequence goes on along the minus strand of NC_084624.1, from coordinate 15,173,410 downwards.
AGCTGTGGTTCGCAGTGATTATACATTGTGATACACTTTTCCACCACTTGTGGCAGTAATGACCATATCAAACAGATCAAACCTGGTGCTAAAGCAAGGGTGGGCAATTAAATTTTTACCGGGAACCGCATGAGCAACCTGAGCGCTGCTGGAGGGCCACATCGACAATATTTCAATTAAATTTTGCTCAATATTATTTTTAATGTACCGTAAGATAAATAATAATAATAATAATTTAAGATTGTAGCTGAGATAGGCACCAGCAACCCCAAAGTGGAATATGCGATAGAAAATGGATGGATTGATAGATATGAATTTAATTTAACCTAATTCAACTTCATAGAAAAGCATATTGCTTTTGCTGGTTTTATTTTTAACACGGTCTTACACAACACCTCCTGATGTATAATACAATGCAAAAAGGTCAATTTCTGCACAGGGTTAATTTTTTTCACCTAATCCTGCATTTTCTTTAAAAGTCCAACATTTTTCCCCGTCAGATTTGGACAACCATCTTGTTGTCACACCTGCCAGCCAGTCCCATTTCAGTCCTAACATGTCCAAACACGAATTTACCTCTGTGAACAAGTCATTACCTGTGGTTGTCCCTTTAACTGACTGCATGGCTGCCAGAATATGAGCAGCTGGGCGGTGTCACGTACATCGCAGCTCTCATCCAAAGCCAGCGAAAAACAGTCAAAGTCGGCCGTTCTGTTTTTTAGCTGGAGCTCCAAATTTCCAGCACGTTACAGTGTGTCGGGAGAGTGACACGTTGTCAAATGCGCCCCCCTTCTCCTGGCATATCAGCGCAACAGGGTCCAATAAGCACTCCTTAATAAACTCTTGTCAGAAAACGCCTTACTTTTTCTGGAGATTGTGTGAGAAATTACGAAACTTGTCCGGACGGATGCATATCTGTCGGTGTGAAATTTGGCAAAAAGTCCTTGTTTGATTTTCCGTTTTACCATCAACGCATCAGCCTCCCTTGCACGCTCTTTATCAGACAGATTCCGCTATTTTTCCTCGTGTAGTGGCGATTCAAATTACATTCTTTAAACACAACAACCTGTGTGCAACAAATTAAGCACACGGCTTTACCTTTAATTTCTGTAAAGAAATACTTGGCAGTGCATGTCTTGTTGAAAACACAGCATTCGTCATCAACTTTTCTCTGTCTAGCGTCTCGGGGGTAACCGGGCATCACTTGTCGCTGTGGACCTTCACTCACAGGTTGCACACGGACATACGTCCATAAATAACACTTTTCAAAATAAAAGCGGGCTTCACGGTGGCAGAGGGGTTAGTGCGTTTGTCTCACAATACGAAGTTCCTGTGCTCCTGGGTTCAAATCCAGGCTGGGGATCTTTCCGTGTGGAGTTTGCATGTTCTCCCCGTGAATGCGTGGGTTCCCTCCGGGTTCTCCGGCTTCCTCCCACTTCCAAAGACATGCACCTGGGGATAGGTTGATTGGCAACACTAAATTGGCCCTAGCGTGTGAATGTGAGTGTGAATGTTCTCTGTCTGTGTTGGCCCTGCGATAAGGTGGCGACTTGTCCAGGGTGTACTCCGCCTTCCGCCCGATTGTAGCTGAGATAGGCGCCAGCACCCCCCGCGACCCCAAAAGGGAATAAGCGGTAGAAAATGGATGGATGGATGGATGATTGGCCTCAGGCGGGCCGGACAGGGACGCACAAAGGGCCGGATGTGGACCGCGGGCCACAGAATGCCCAGGTCTGTGCTAAAGTCATAATAGTTTCTTAAGTGCAAACATTATGACTAATGTGGAGAATGTCTTTAATTTTATTATTAATTTAGTTAAATATATACATTATAAATTTTTTTAATTTTAATATAAATTTACTTTCCGTCAGTTATTTATTCGTCCCTTCTTATCCAGGACCATTAACAGTGTTTGTTTTTGTTCTAAACAACCTAACCTGCTGTTATCTACCTGCAGCATCATGCTCACTCTCACCTGGCTGGTGTGAGGATCATATTCTTTGATTTCTCCAGTGCCTTCAAGACCATTCAGCCAATTCTGATGAGGGACAAGTTGCTCAGGATGGGGGTCAGTTCATTCATTGTCTTCTGGATCACTGAATACTTGTCTGACAGGCCCCAGTTTGTGCGACTGGGGAGCTCCCTGTTGGATACTGTGGTCAGTGGTGTAGGTGCTCCACAGGGGAACGCCCTGTCTCCTTTCCTGTTAGACTTCCAGTATAGTTCCAGGTCCTGCCACCTGCAGAAATAGTCTGACGACTCTGGTGTGGTTGGGTGTATCGGAAAGGGACAGGAATTGGAGTACAGGACACTAATCGCTGACTTTGTTGAGTGGTCTCAGGCGAACCATCTGGTTCTTAATGTGGACAAGACCAAGGAGCTGGTAATCTGTTTTAGGAAGATAATGACCCCGGTGGAGCCCATCAAGATCCAGGGCCGGGAGGTGGCAGTAGTGGGGTCGTTCAAGTACCCGGGAGTCCACTTGAACAGCAGACTGGACTGGAAGGACAACTGCAAAGCTGTTTACAAGGAGGTCATGAGCAGACTCTTTTTCCTGAGGAAGCTTAGGTCCTTTAATGTGTGCAGCAAGCTGTTGGAGATATTTAATCAGTCTGTTGTGGCCAGTGCCCTGTACTTTGCAGTGGTTTGTTGGGGCAGCAGCACCAGCAAAAGGGACTCAAACCGGATTGATAAACTGATCCGGAAAGCCGGCCAAACTATTGGCACGCAGTTGGAGGCGTTTGTGTCAGTGAGGGATAGGACGACGCTGGACAAACTGCTTCCCACTCACTCCACCAGACAATTGAGGGACATTGGAATTCATACTCCAACAGGCTCCCTTCAGCTTTGTTCCCACAGTGTTCGATACAAGAACTCCCTCATTCCGCACTTAGTCCAGCTGTATAATCACTCGCCATGCAGCAATAGATGCTATCTGTCTATTACCTGACACCTTCCATGTTAGCTATTTCTCTTTGTTTTTAATGTATATGTGGTGGGCGTGGCCTGCGCACCTACAGCGAAGTGGAGTGTGGCAGAACCGGTTACGAGACTGGCGACAGGCGAGTGAATGACACAGCTGTTAGTGTTTGTCAAATCACCTGTCGCTCTGTTAAAGGCAGCAGTCGGGAAGGAGAGTCGGTGGGTGGATGGCAGAGCACGCCGATAGAAAGAGAGCGACGACATGGAGGTGGCTGAGATGGACAAAAAGAACATTTGATTGGAAAATAAAAGACTGTTCAAAGCCCCGAATGCAGCTGTCATGTCCGGGGGGTGGGGGGGGGGAGAACCCGGAAGCAAGAGACCTCCACAGTATATTTTCTATTTTCTGCTGGATTTACTCTCTATTTTATGCTGCAGCTGACACATATACTGTAATATTGTACATGGTAATTGTTATATAATGTTAATATGGTATAGACATACTATATCAGTATATATAATACACTGTGCATATATTATGTAAATATTACATATATGTTAGATTTTATATTGCTATATTTAGTCTATTTATACCTGCATTGTCCTTTCCATCCTTACACTTTTCACATTGTAACAATGAATATGTAGCAATTTCCCTTGTGGTTCATTAAAGTTTGTCTAAGTCTAAGTCTAACCTAAGCCTAGAGTTAGTATTAAATAATTATATTGGTCGTGAATACATTGTTTAATATCATTTGAGAAGGTTGTAAACTGAAAGTAGGTTAGACATTATTATTGAAAGTGGTTAAAATCAAGAGTAAGATGACTAATTCAGCGGTATTATTTACCGTATTTTTCGGATTTTAAATCGCTCCGGAGTATACGTCGCACCGGACGAAAATGCATAATAAAGAAGGGAAAAAAACACATATAAGTCGCACTGGAGTATAAGTCGCATTTTTGGGGGAAATTTATTTGAAAATAGACATTTGAAAGGCAATTTAAAATAAATAAAGAATAGTGAACAACAGGCTGAATAAGTGTACGTTATATGACACATAAATAACCAACAGAGAACGTGCCTGGTATGTTAACGTAACATATAATGGTAAGAGTCATTCAAATAACTATAACATATAGAACATGCTATACGTTTACCAAATAATCTGTGACTCCTAATCGATAAATCCCATGAAATCTTCTTCCTCGATGTTGCTTCTAAACAACTCTGCCAACTCTAAAGGTATGCGCCCCGCTTCCTCTTGTCGTTTTCTGCTGCATATTTCACTACGTCCAGCTTGTAATCTGCAGTACATGATTTCCTTTTTGGTGCCATTTTTGTTCAGCCCTTCTCAGTTTTTATAAGTTACCGCCAACGATGAAATGATCCATTTTAATAGCTACGGCAGGAGCATATAGCCTATAGCAGTTAGCATCTCATTACCCACAATGCACTTCTGCCATGACCCTCCCCCGCCAAATTCTTATCGGTGGACGTGTATGTGACGATTACTGACATTTTCTTCGTCTCTTCCGCGAATGAGAAAAATAATGTTATTTGGTAATTTACGGTAATGGTGTTAATAATTTCACACATTAGTCGCTCCGGCCCCCCGGCCAAATTATGAAAAAAACTGCGACTTATAATCCGAAAAATACGGTAAGTAGAAGAAAAGTCAGGAAATCAAAAAGGTTAAGAACCCTAAAGTGTAGAGAAAAAAAATTCTAACATTTGTGTGTTAAAATGAATGCAAATAAATGGATGCATAACCATGTAAACTTTAATATTGTAAATGGACAGTTAGACGGTATACATATAAAAGGTCAATAATAATAATAAAAAAATGCAGTTACTGAAAGCATCAAAGAAAATGCTGCCACTTTTGTCCAAATGTGATAAGAAAAAAAAAAAGCCTTAAAGAAGGTGTGGGGAATAACGTAGTCCGTGGTTACTTCTGGCATGAAGAAAGCAAACAAAGCAAAATCCTCACAGTAAAATATTATGTACACAATAAATGTTATCGAGCATGACTGGATGCAAATAGTAATATTTATTTACCTGCTAAAATCCTTTTAGCGTCTTGTTTGAAATGCAATGACAGCTTGGAAAAATATAGTTGGATCCTGGTTTCATATAAGAGTCACTCAAGAAAACTACAGCGAAGCCGTCTCATATTCCATATAATATTACTATCGTTTTAAGAAAATAACACACAACAAATCTGGGTAAGAAATACGAGAGCTTTGAAGGACTGAAAATATTCTATTTTAACATCTAAGACTTGTTAGGTGTGAGCATAGGTCGTCCAAGACCTGGAACACAGATAAGTCCACACACCTCGTGACAACTCAAAAGGGGAACCGCCAGAAAAAAAAAAAAAAGCAAGCGTCTTTTCGTATCGTTCTCGCCGTTTCCGGGACCCAAATGGAAAACCTACTCAGACTTTTTCTGTCCGGGTGAGAGGCATGATTTATGATCAGTCGATCATCAGTTTTATGATCACAGCGCCGTTATAGTTTGTCTGCGTTAGCACTTATAATAACAATATCACTAATACTTGGTTTATAATTAATTCACTGAATGGTTATTTATTTGATTTTATGTGCGAAATAGTGGACCTCCCATCGGCTACTTTTATTTGAGTGTTGGAATGCACTAGAAAAAATACATCCGTCATATCTTTCATGATTGTGAATGATAGGCATAATCCACCCAAAAAAGGGCAGTTTTCCTTTAAAGCGAGAGTTAACATAAGCTTATTTTGCACTGAACTGGAAGTGAGTGTGTGTAATTAGAAGAAGAATATGATGAAGTTAACAATACGACACATGTCGACGTATATCAGTCCCTCCAACAGCTTGCAGCCTCAAATGCCTTAATTAGTTTCTCTAAAATTGTATGATCTTCTTATTTTTATGAATTTCTTATCAATGTAATCTTGTCGTAAAATAGTACAGGATTGCAACGAAAATTGGAAAACAAATAGTGTGTTGATGTTATGCTCGTTACACAGCTCATACTTAATACCAGACACTAGATGGCAGCAAAAGTACATACTCTGATATCAATTTTTAATTACTGTCCTCTTTTAAATAATTGTAACTAATAATTCACTATAATTACAGAAAGAAACACTTATTCCTTGTACTCTGTCGTGTACAAAATACAATTATTCTCCGTGTATGTTTTACACTTGAAGCGAACTGTTCTATAGTTGATCTATAGCGCTCATGCTTGTTGGGTAAATGAGAGATGATTGGGGATTGCCATCACACTTCAACATCTCTATCATGTAAATGCTGCCTCTTAGCAAGGTCAGTATGGCAAATGAAAGAAATATGTTTCTTAATTGTCTAAGCCTGGATAAATAATGTTAAATAAATATATAAATACATGTAAATTAGGAAGTTAATGTTTGCATAGGTTTAGCACTGTAGACAGTAACAGGAAGTAGTTCTTAGGCTATGCAGGAGGACAAGAGTTGTGTTTTTTGGGCAATAAAGACGTTATGTAGGGGAATTGGTTTTTATTTGCATTAATTGGTGCCATGGCAAATTCCTGAAGGGACTGATAAACCATTTTTCTTAGAAATGAGTCCTTTGGGGTTCACATATGTTGACTTAAGCGGATCAGGCTGTAAACATAAGCGTGTTCTACTGTATTTTGCAGATAATGCTATTCCATATTCAAAAGAGACCTTGACAACACTCCCCAGTAACACGACATTTTCCTATGCCATGTGAAAGTTTTGCATAATACCATAAAAGGCGATGTCCTCGAGGTCCACTTTCAGTTTAAATCCCGCGTAACACAACATCGTTTATTCTTGCATTTCCTGTCTGTGCTTTGTCTTGAAACCACGGGGAGAAACCACATGGCAGAGAGACCCGAAGCATAAAACATTCAAATCTTAATTCAATTTGATGCATTTTTGGACTAAAATGAATGAAAATAAATTGATTTGTTTCGTGCAATAAAACACATTTTACGATCTGCAAACCTTCCGTAATGGGATTCGAACCCAGTAAACCGTTAACAAGACCTCGTGTAGCATTAACAGCCAGTAAGAATGTTTTAAGTAGCTCTGCTATTATGTTTTTGTCAGTAACAGAGCAGGAGGGGGCTAGGAACATGTTTGCGGTAAAATTACATATGCAGCCGTTACTCATAACGTTTGTTTGTCCTGTTTCGTTATTGTTTTTTTCTTCCCTGCCTCCCTTGTTGCTCTACTTTCTAGGGACGTGCTTTCCAGTCGGAAGGCCGAATGGTTACACTTTTTTGGTCATTCTTAATATTATTGTTCTGGAATACTTAGTTTTTTTGCAGTAGCTTTTGAATATTTGTGTCCAACATTCACAACTCTCATGTCTACTTCCAAACTGAATCTTTGGTGAACTCGCACTTTGACTACTGAGAAAATACACAGCACATATTTTGTATGTTAATTAGTTCTTCAGGAACCTTTTAGAGTTCCTGCCTGCTTTGTGGCCAAATCTTCCCCACGACACCTCCGACCTCTAAGGACAAAGCTGCGAACTATGGGAGACCGGGCTTTCTGCTCCGCTGCTCCCAGTCTGTGGAACGCTCTCCCTGACCACCTGAGGGCACCTCAGACTGTGGATGATTGTAAAAAGGCTTAAAAACCCTTTTTTTTTTAAATTGTATTTTTAAAAAGCCTTTTTATAGATATATGCATACTAGTTTGAGCTATTAGGCTGTTCTAGTTTTTATATTTTATTTATTTTAATAATATCTTTTATTTATTTTTTAATACACTGTAGCCCTTTGAGGTTGTTTGCTCAATGTAAAGTGCTTTTTACAAATAAAATCTATTATTATTATTATTATGTTGTCTGCTTCTTCATTTCTTTTTACTATTTCAAGCAGACTACTGTAGCCATAGCGGAGTAACGGTACAAGTTATTTGTAACGGTATTCTTCCACATTCCACACGGGACAGGAAGTGTTTATTTTTTTCCCTTACACTACCCAAAATTAACTATGAGGTTAAGAACGAGGTACGTACCTGTGACATACCTGTGACGACAGCGTACATAACAAACCTAGTGGTCATACGTTTTGTCATGTCATGCGACCACGGCTCTTCAAACAGCCTCTCCCAAGCACGATACGCTGTACAACACATGGACATAGTGTAGAACTTATGGTAGTAGTACTTCATTGTACTCCGAGTAGTATTAGATTATGTTGGGAACAATAAGGACAACATTTGACAAGAAAGTCACCAAAAATAACAAACATGAGGGCCGACGTGCATGTTAGTTTTAAAATATCAAACAGAAAAATGCTATGGAGAGTAACAATATTCATGTGTGTGTGTGTATTTGTGTAACTGAAAATTAAATTCACTCTTCAAAAGATTTTTCCTTTCTTCTTGTTCTTCTCCATTGTCCTGCAGGAGAAAAAGACAACACTTGATTACGATGTATGATTATTCAATATACAATGGGGCGGGGGTGTATATTGTAGCGTCCCGGAAGAGTTAGTGCTGCAAGGGATTCTGGGTATTTGTTCTGTTGTGTTTATGTTGTGTTACGGTGCGGATGTTCTCCCGAAATGTGTTTGTCATTCTTGTTTGGTGTGGGTTCACAGCGTGGCGCATATTTGTAACCAACGTTCCCTCTAAGGTACGCATGCGCCTGTGCAATTGCACACTGCTCACACGTCCTCTGCGCACGGCAAATCTAGGCCGCGCACAAAATCGAATAAAAAGATAAGCGCATAACAGTGTACACGTCTGCCGTCGCTCACATGTGCGCCACTAAATGCTCAAGGAGTTTTGGCGTTTGCTCACACATGAAAAATTGGAGGGAAAATTGTTTGGAACAGTGTTAAAGTTGTTTATACGGCCACCCTCAGTGTGACCTGTATGGCTGTTGATCCAGTATAAAAGCTGCATATATTGTATGATTGGGCCGGCACGCTGTTTTAATGGAGGAAAAGTGGGCGAGACTAAAGGTTGTCAAGGACGATAAAGGCAGTGCCCTTAAGGCACGCCCCCGATATTGTTGTGCGGTTGGAAATCGGGAGAAATTCGGGAGAATGGTTGCCTGGGCAGATTTTTGAGAGGGGCACTGAAATTCGGAAGTCTCCCGGGAAAATCGGGAGGCTTGGCATGTATGCCTAAGAGACTCCCGAATTTCAGTGCCCCTCCCGAAAATCTCCCAAGGCAACCATTCTCCCGAACTTCTCCCAACTTCTCCGGGACAACAATATTAGGAGCGTGCCTTAAAGGCACTGCCTTTAGCGTCCTCTACATCCTGTCGTCACGTCCGCTTTTCCTCCACACAAACAGCGTGCCGGCCCAGTCACATAATATATGCAGCTTTCACGCACTCACAAGTGAATGCCACGCATACTTGGTCAACAGCCATACAGGTCACACCGAGGGTGGCCGAATAAACAACTTTAACACTGTTACAAATATGCGCCACACTGTGAACCCACACCAAACAAGAATGACGAACACATTTCGGGAGAACAACCGCATCATAACACAACATAACAAATACCCATAACCCCTTGCAGCACTAACTCTTCCAGGTTGATACAATATACACCCCCGCTCGCCACCATCACGTCTCCACTACAGCCTGGGATTAATAGACTACAGACTGTGGTGAAGTCGTAAAGTAAAAACAAAACAGTTCTAGTTTCCTGAGATACTAAGTAAGTCATTATTTTGACTTAGTAAATATTGACTTACTGAGAAAAAATAATGACAAAGTCAAATTAATGACTTACTGTAAATAAGCGTTTGCAATGAGCGTTTGAAAAAGAGTTAAAAGTGGAGACACATACTGACATGCTCAACTCATCATGCTTATTTTATCACAGCATTTGGGAAGCCTATAGTTGATTTTTATTGATTTTATTATGTAAATGTTATATTTTTATCAACATGCGATAGCAGGGACCCTGCCATTCAAAACTAGGCTGCTACATTACTAGTGATTAATGTAACTATAGCTGAAAAAATAGTACAATAGCAAAAGGAGAGACAATTCATCCCTGAACACCATGGAGTTCATGTAGGCTTTATGATGCAGTTACATTGTTATATCAACTATCAGAGACAGAAACTCTTCATTTAACATACTGTCCTTTTTTGCTGCTTCAACAAAGAAAAAGGTCAAATGAAATAACTTAGTTGTTAACTATCGGTCAATAATTCTTGTCTTTCTCTTAAACAGACAGGGCTTTGCTGTCCGCAACACACACACACGCACGCAGGCACACAAAGCAAAATGAGCTAACGTTACGCTAAAAGCTAATTAGCCTTCACCTCAAGGACTACAAGCGAGCTCAGCTGCCGCATCTAAATTCTAGAATGTCAACGGGCTCATAGTGATGTTACTAGTAGTTGACTAGGAGCTCCATCCATTTTCTACCGCTTATTCCCTTTTGGGGTTGCGGGGGGGCGCTGGCGCCTATCTCAGCTACAATCGGGCGGAAGGCGGGGTACACCCTGGACAAGTCGCCACCTCATCGCAGGGCCAACACATAGACAGACAACATTCACACTCACATTCACACACTATGGACCATTTAGTGTTGCCAATCAACCTATCCCCAGGTGCATGTCTTTGGACTGGGAGGTGTTTATTATAATTTGGGGAGAGTTCGCTGCATTGTGCTCACCTGCTAAACACCTTTCTGCTAACCGTCTCTCCTCTCTGTTTGCCTACGCTGTGAGCACTGACTCCATGCGCTCTGAATACTCACTTCTGATTGGCGGTCACTGCTCTGAATACGCACTGCTGATTGGCTGTTACATGCTCTCTGAATACGCACTGCTGATTGGCTGTTACATGCGCTCTGAATACGCATTGCTGATAGGCTATTACCGCTCTGCGTGTAACCAACCAGATGGTTGTGTGGGTGGGACAATGCTGGGTGCTGCAGAGACGCACTGACAGAGGCAGTACGATGCGTAGCAGCTTGTTAAGGCTTTAATTTAGCACCAAATTATCATATATTAGTTTAGCAACAAATGATAATATAGATAGATTTAGTTTAGGCTCTTTGTTGTTAACAACAAAGCGCTGCGGAGTACCCACAATTTGTTCACATTCACACGTCGATGGTTGGAAGCTACATTTAACAATAGTAATAAAAATAGACAGTTCATGGTGGTAAGCTGCAGTACATTTGAAGTTATCCCCACCAAACAATCATACATTCACACGCATACAGCAATGTGAGCTGCACTGGGAGCAAGGGTGGGTGAAAAGTAATGAGTAAGGTGGCGTAGTACAAGGAACCCTCATGTTTTTGGACAGCAATTGTAAATTCTGAGCCACGTCGCCCCCAAATTTGGATGACTACAGTAGAATGAACTTTAAAAAAGTTAAGGTTGGAAAATATTTGCTATAACAGTGTTTTCTATTATATGGATTTCTATTTTAACATTCTTTAGTCATGTTTTGGGACAATTTGTGAGAAAAGGACGTTTTTGCGCACCGTTCTGCAAAGTGTCACTGTACTGCTACTTCGCTGTGCGGGTAAGTGAGCAAGGCAGTACAAGAAATGGCTGTTTTTTTTTTTTTTTTTTTACACATATCACTCAACTAAGTACATGTAGAATATGGCAATATATTGCCATACTGCAATATTGTATGGTATTGTGACTAAAGTATGGCCAAGTTCTTGCCAATACCCAGCTTTAGTAGAAGTTGTACTATTTTCACAGTGTAGACTCAAGTACAGATACTACAATATACAGTAGGATTATGATTATAAATGTGTTACTGACTTGGAGGCGTCCAGTTTCTGCTGCTCCAAAATTCTCTGCTGAGCTTCCCAGTTGGTTTTCTCGTCTTCATACACTCGTCTCTTCTCTTCCAGTTCTTTGTACTGCGCCTCCAAGTTCCTCTTCATTTGCTCGTGACGCCGCTCCAGCTGAGGATGACATCACCATACAAACACTGATACTGTATCTTCATGCACTGATGTCAAATCAGATATCAATGTTGCACACATCTATACATATATACACACCTCTATTTATTGTACTGTAAATCAAACATCTCCGCTCCGGAGTATAAGTCGCACCTGCCGAAAATCCTCCTTTTTTTTTCTTTTTTCTTTGTCATGAAAAAGGGACGTTGTTGTCATGAAAAAGGGAGGTTTTTGTGGTTGGTGCACTAATTGTAAGTGTATATTGTGTTTTTTATGTTGATTTAATAAAAATAAAACATTAAAAAAAGTTTTAGTTTTTTTAAGAAAAATTTATAAAAAATTATTCTGCGGCCCGGTACCAATCGGTTGGGGACCACTGATTTACATAATTAAACAACTGCGCATATATGTAAACCTTTATGTACTGTAAATATTAAAACATCTAAATATTCAAACATTCACGAGTAAAATTACACCTTTATATACTTTAAATAATTAATGATCTGCAAATATATGTACACTTTTATGTAATGTAAATGATTAAACATCTACAAGTATATGTACACAATTATGTACTTTAAATAAACATCCACAAGTAAAATTACACCTTTATGTACTTTAAATAAATATTGATCTTATGTAATGTAAATTATTAAACGTCTACACGTATATGTACACATTTATGTACTGTAAATAATCAAACATCTATGAGTATATCTACACTTTTAGACTTGGACTTCCTTTTATCGTCATTCAAATTTGAACGTTACAGTTCAGATAAGAACGAAATTTCCTTGCATTAGCTTGTTGTGGTGCAGGATATGTAATTTAAATAATCTAAGATCTGCACATGTACAGTATGTATTACTTTATGTACGGCAAATAACTAAACGTCTGCACATATATTTACACCTTTATGTACTGTAAATAATTAAACATCTGCACATATATGTACACCTTTATGTAATGTAAATAAACATCCACACGTATATGTACTGTAACTAATTAAACATTTACATGTTCAAGTACGGTTGTGATCAAAATTATTCAACCCCCACACAATTTGGGTGTTTTAGCAAGTTGGACATTTATTCCGTATTTTTTTTATAGTCATATCAAATAAAGATGTGTCAAATAGACAAATGCAACTTAAATTGTAACACTGTATTTTACAAAATACCAAAAAAGGACATTTTTCTTAATATCTCATCGACAAAATTATTCAACCCCTTGAAGACCATAACTCTTAAGAACAGAATTTGAATAAGGTCTTTTCAATCAGGTGTTGAAAAGATGTGATTGGAACCATAACGAGCAACAATTAAACTGATTGAAAAAGACTGTGACGCTCAGCTTCTTGTAGATGGTCAATGGTGTATTTGCAACATGGTGAAGTCCAGGGAGTGGTCAAAGAAGTCAAGAGAGGAGGTAATTTCTCTTCATAAGAAAGGATATGGATATAAGAAAATAGCAAAGACATTACACATTCCAAGAGACACAGTTGGGAGCATAATTCGCAAGTTTAAAGCTAAAGGCACAGTGGAAACATTACCTGGGCGTGGTAGAAAGAGGATGCTGTGTGCGTACAGTGGTGAAAAACCCCCGGGTGACAGCTGAGGAACTACAACAGGATATTGCAGAGGGGGAACGCAGGTTTCGTCCCAGACAATAAGGCGCGCACTACGAGATGAAGGCCTCCATGCCAGAACTCCCAGGCGCACCCCACTTCTGACTACCAGGCACGAGAAAAATAGACTCCAGTATGCCAAAAATCATCTGGACAAACTCCTAAGGTTTTGGGAAACTGTTCTATGGAGTGATGAGACAAAAGTGGAACTCTTTGGGCCTATGAATCAACGTTATGTTTGGAGGAGAAAAAAATGAAGCTTACAAAGAGAAGAACACCTTGCCTACTGTTAAGCATGGTGGGGGGTCAATCATGCTCTGGGGCTGTTTCTCTGCCTCAGGTACCGGGAATCTCCAGCGCGTTCAAGGCATTATGAATTCTATTTCCTACCAGGATATATTAGCTGCAAATGTCATGAAGTCAGTGACGAAGCTGAGGCTTGGGAGACGTTGGACCTTCCAACAGGACAACGATCCCAAGCATACCTCCAAATCAACATCAGAGTGGTTGCAGAAGAAGGGCTGGAAGACTCTGGAGTGGCCTTCACAGTCGCCAGACCTAAATCCTATAGAAAACTTGTGGTGGGACTTGAAGAAGGCAGTTGCAGCACACAAGCCCAAGTATTTGAATGAACTGGAGGCCTTTGCCCAAGAGGAATGGGCTAAAATACCTGTAGATGGTTGCAAAAAGCTTGTGTATCACGCTTGAAGGATGTAATTACTGCCAAAGGGTGTTCTACTAAGTACTAAAGATGCATGTAACTAGGGGGTTGAATCATTTTGTCAATGAGATATTAAGAAAAATTTCCTTTTTCGGTATTTTGTAAAATTCTGTGTTACAATTTAAGTTGCATTTGTCTATTTGACACATCTTTATTTGATATGACTATAAACAAAATACGGAATAAATGTCCAACTTGCTAAAACACCAAAATTGTGTGGGGGTTAAATAATTTTTATCACAACTGTACGTGTGTGTATTGTAAGTATTTAAACGTGTACACGTGCATGTATTGTAAATAATCAAAGGCGTAAATATCTATGTACTCATTTAAGTACTGTGGATAACCAAACATGTAAACATATATGTATACATGTATGTACTGTATATAATCAACTAAACATGAACTCGTGTTCATAATCATATATGTATTGTATATAATCAAAAGTTTACATGAATATGCACACATTTAAGTACTGTAAATAAACATGAAAACATATATGTACAGTAAATATTCAAAGGTTCACCTCAGCCTCTGAATCCTTCAGTTTCTGTTTCTTTTCCTTCACTTTCATTTCAAAGACTTGTTCCATTTCCGCTTCCATCTTCTTCATCTTCATCACATGTTCTTTTCGCTCCTCCTCCATCTGGGCCAGCGGACTCCTAGAGAAAATGTTTGCATTTATTATATTACATTATTGTTGTACATATTACTCATAACCGTCAATGAATTGTAATTGCCAATACCTCAAAGACATAGCAGGTATGTGCAAGATGAGCCAGTAAAAATTGTATTGTAAAATGTAGGTGCCATATTTGATGTACATTTAAGTGTTTATACTTTGACCTAGAGCTGGGCGATATGGCCTTTTTTTAACATCTCGATATTTTTAGGCCATATCGCGACACACTATATAAATCTCGATATTTTGAATGATCACTTGATGCATGTAATCACAGCAGTATGATGATTCTATGTGTCTACATTAAAACATTATTCTTCATACTGCATTAATATATGCTACTTTTAAACTTTCATGCAGAGAAGGAAATCACAACTAAGTCAATTGACCAAAACTGTATTTATTAAACAGTTATTAAGCAGTGGCACAAACATTCCTGTCATTTCAAAACAGAAAGGGTAAAATTGTCAGAGACATTTTAAAACTAGCTATTAATGCACTTTTGTGCATGATGTCACTAAGATGACATATCAAAACAACACTAAATTAAAGTGCACTTTTTGTACAGAACGCCACTACAATAGTTTAAAACAATTAAAGTGCACTTTTGTGCAAGATGTCACAGAAGATATTTTAATAACTGTCAAATAAAAATGAGCTGCATAATAGGAAATCAAATAGTGTTCGTCCTTTGCTATGTGGAAAGTTCCTGCGGACATTATCTCCTTTTGTTGTTCACTATTTTTTTCATACGGTGTTGATCTGGAAATGTTTGCCTCGGCATTTTGATGGTGTGGGCGTGTGGCACCGAATAAAGATGATGACATGCGGAGTAAACACTCTTCATTCTCTACCAGGTTACTTTTCAAATGATTAGCAGTAATGCTACTTATTTTAGCAACGCTTTTGCCCCACACTTGACAAATTACGGTTGTCTGTTCGACATATTCCCACTTGAAGCCAAACCACAGCCGGACGAAGGACCCCCTGCTGTTTTTCTTGGGAATTAATTCTTCCTATATTTGTGACCAGATTCGCACCTTCTTTCTCTCATATTACCGCAAGCACCACAGCTAATGTTACCCATATTGCTACCTCTCTGCTCCGCGTATGTAAGAAGGTGCGCTTGCTGTCTGTGAGAAGGAGAGACAAGAAAGAGCGGGATAAGCCTGTAGTGTAATGCCAGCAGCTGCGTGAGAACGTATACTCAAATATAACGATATAGTAATTTTCTATATCGCGCAGAGACAAACCCGCGATATATATCGAGTATATCGATATATCGCCCTGCCCTATTTTGACCCTGACAAAGATATGAACATTTATAAATAACAGAAAGCAGATTGCATGTAAGAATGCTTGTTTAATTCCAGTACGAGGCACAAAAACATACAGGGCATTGGCCTAGTGTGAAGCTAACTGTATCTCGCCAACGGCGAACAACAAGAAAGTCCACGAGTAGCAACAGTCGACTGTTGCGTCGAGTAAACCAACACAAGACATGACCAGTAGGGACCGGTCATAACAGTAAATTTGTAAATACGCAATAATTTGGTGAAAAACAACGCAACTGACTCTGGTGGAAAAAAAAATTAGCAGAAATTTGGGGTTAATGGGACAGTTGCATTCTGTAGAACTTTGCGTTACCATATTTTTCGGAGTATAAGTTGCTCCGGAGTATAAGTCGCACCTGCCGAAAATGCATAATAAAGAAGGGAACAAACATATATAAGTCGCACTGGAGTATAAGTCGCATTTTTGGGGGACTGTAGTGGCTGCTGTAGGCAGGAGCTCTGTGCTCTTGTGTCATCCTTTCGTGTTTCCCTCTTGTTTTCATGTGTTATTATATTTTTTTTGCCTTTTGGTCCGGGACCCTTTGGGACTGTGTGACAAGGGGTGGCACTTTCGTGACATCTGTGGTGCTTTTTTTGTGGACTTCTGGATCTGCCTCCCGGGAGCCTTTTGGCCATGGAGACCAGCTGCTGGGTGTCTGCTACACCAGAGTCTGTTTGGAGGGACTGGAGGAGATGCAGATGAGGGGACAGGGCTGCGGAGCTAGCACTGAACGCTGGGACGGAGAGGCTCCGCGGTGTCTTGACTGGGTGAGCAGGTGTCAGACACCTCAGTCACCTTGGACGTATCATCGCTCATCCATGCGGACTGGACATTGGCCGAGAGTGGAGTCTTGGTTGCTTTGTTGGATCTGCTTCTGTCTCTGGCCATGCTCCCTCCTCCCCAGCGGACGATGGCATGGAACACCGCAGAGGCCACCACAGTGGATATGTTTCTTTTACTTTTTATTCATAGCTGTATGTAGAAGTGTCTGGTTGTATCTGCTGCTTTAATGTCCTTTGTGTTCTTTGATGTTTGATGTTTCCCTCTTACACACATGTAAGAGGGATGTGTACTATGGCTATGAGTTGTTCTTTTCCCTTGGCCTCAGTCTGCACCCCCACTCCAGGGCCTAGGCTAAGACCGATTTTTTATTTTTTTATTTTATTTAATCTTCTATTTTTTTTTTCTCTCCCCCCCCTTGTTTAACTGTATGTCATCTTTTTTTGTAAGGGGCGCTGGAAGCCGGCAGACCCGTCAGCGATCCTGTTCTGTCTCCCTGTAATGTTTGTCTGATCTTGAATGGGATTGTGCTGAAAAGTGTAATTTTGCTGAATGAACTCTCCTGACGGAATAAATAAAGTACTATCTAATTTGAAAGGCAAATTGAAATAAATAAAGAATAGTGAACAACAGGCTGAATAAGTGTACGTTATATGACGCATAAATAACCTACTGAGAAGGTGCCTGGTATGTTAACATAACATATTATGGTAGGAGTCATTCAAATAACTGTAACATTTAGAACATGCTATACGTCAGGGACGTGCACATGATTATAGAGGGGCAGGGGCTCAAAGTCAGAAAAGGGCAGGAAATGATTTTTTGGTCCTTTACACAATATGGAAAATAATGTAAAATCAAATTTGCTAATAGGAAGCTAACTACTTAGCTGTGTGTCCTTTGTAGCTAAAAGTGATTGCCATTTCTTTTGTGTCAACAAATTATTGTCATAAAGAGTTAATTCACATTATCATAGGCTTGAAAGGCATGAAAAGCAACAAAACACTGGTTTATTATTAGGCTATTTATTGTTAAAGATAGGCACTTTGATATTGAACATTGAAACATTAACTTTGAAAAAAATATTAAATAAATAAATAAATATGATTATTATTATAAATATTATTATTATAAATATTATTATAAAAATATATATTTTTATAAAAATAAAAATAAAAATCTTTCCTTCTTCTCTTAACTTGATGAAAACACCATCAAGTTGTAACTTATGGTATTTCTCACTTAATGCTCAGACTAAACAACTGAAACGCAATACAACTTTATATCTAAACCTCTACTGTGAGAGAAATGTGATCCGCCGTAAACACAGTGCATTTTATTTTCAAAATTGACCCGGTGTTTTATTTTGCACGATCCGCTCTGCTCTGTGCGGAATAGATTTGCCGTGCTCAATCGATGCACTTTGCTCCGACGTCCGGCAAAAACAGAAGCTGACATATCGAATAATATAATAATACAGCGTTTTTCTGAAATATTACCCATATTAGATGCTGAATAAGTGGACATGGACTAGACCATAACTCACAGGTTCAAGTTGCTCCACTGTCACGTCTCCTCAGGCTGCAGTTGGCTCTCTCTCCTCTCTCTCGGTCACTCAGTCACTCAGTCACTCAGTCACTCAGTCACTCAGTCACTCACTCACTCACTCACTCACTCACTCACTCACTCACTCACTCACTCACTCACTCACTCTCTCTCTCTCTCTGTCTCTCTCTCTCTCTCTCTCTGGCAGAAACGCAGGCTCAAACAACCCGGTATTACAAGAAAACGTGGAGTTTTTGTAGCGCTGTTTTTTTTTTTGTTTTGTTTTGTTTTTTTACATCCCTAACAGGAATTTATTAATGTTGTTTAAAGAAAAGAAAAAAAAACACACACATACAGGCAGAGGGCACTTTTTAAGACGAGGCAAAAAAGGGTAGGGGCTCAAACACCCATAGGGCCCTATGTGTGCACGTGCCAGCTATACGTTTACCAAACAATCTGCCACTCTTAATCTCTAAATCCCATGAAATCTTATATATCTAGTCTCTTACGTGAATGAGCTAAAAAATATTATTTGATATTATACGGTAATGCGTTAATAATTTCACACATAAGTCGCTCCTGAGTATAAGTCACACCCCCAAACTATGAAAAAAACTGTGACTTATAGTCCGAAAAATACGGTATGTTGGATCGCATTACAGCAAACTATGAATGTAGTGTATTGCATTTTCTTGGTAGTTGTAGCAGTGTACTTGTAGCTTTGATGTAATTTTAGTACTTGCTGTGGTGTACTTGTATTTTCTTACAGTAGTAGTTTATTGCAGTTGTAGTACTTCTGGTACTGTATTGTGGTTTCTTGTAGTACTCGTGGTAGTGAAAGTTGGTTTCGAGTATTTGTAGGGCTTTATTGTAGTGTTTTATCAGTTAAGTTGTAGTTTGTTGTAGTAGTTGTAGTCACTCTTGTAGTCCATTCTAGTCATGTACAAGTCTACACTCTTGTGTCCAAGGTTAGTTCTTTGATCTTGTCCATGGAGGTGCAAAGGTTAGACTATTAGAGTATTTGTGTATGTATTTTTTACATACAATGAGTTGGAATTAGGAGTACTTTTTTAAAGGGACAGGACTAATTTGTGTGTTTCATGGACATATAACTGCTTTGTTGGTTGGTCGGTGACCAAATACTAATTTACTCATCCATCCATTTTCTACCGCTTGTCCCTTTTGGTGTCGCGGGGGGTGGTGGAGCCTATCTCAGCTGCATTTGGGCAGAAGACGGTGTACACCCTGGACAAGTCGCCCCCTCATTACAGGGCCAACACAGATGGACAGACAACATTCACGCACACTACTCACTCAATGGAACACAAATTATTCTGTAACCTTTGTTGTATGTTTATCAGTAATATGTAGGGATGCCCATTAATGGCTTTTTTGCCGATATCCAATATTTCCATATTGTCCAACTCTTAATTACCGATATCAAGCGATACCGATATATAAGGTCGTGGAATTAACACATTTTTATGCCTAATTTTGTTGTGATGCCCCGCTGGATGCATTAAACAATGTAACAATGTTTTCCAAAATAAATCAACTCAAGTTATGGAGAAAAATGCCAACATGGCACTGCCATATTTATTATTGAAGTCACAAAGTGCACTATTTTTTTAGCATGCCTCAAAACAGCAGCTTGGAATTTGGGACATGCTCTCCCTAAGAGAGCATGAGGAGGTTGAGGTGGGCGGGGTTTAGGGTCGGGGATAGCTTAGGGCAGTGGTCCCCAACCTTTTTGTATCCGCGGACCGGTCAACGCTTACTAATTTGTCCCGCGGCCCGGGGTGGGGGGGTGGGCGGGGGTTCCTTTTTTATTTTTTATTTGTCATGAAAAAGGGACGTTGTTGTCATGAAGAAGGATTTTGTTTTGTGGTTGGTGCACTAATTGTAAGTGTATATTGTGTTTTTTATGTTGATTTAATTAAAAAAAAAAAATATATATATATATATATTTTTTTTAATTTTTAAATAAAAATGAATAAAAAATTATTCGGCGGCCCGGTACCAACCGGGGGACCACTGGCTTAGGGTGTGTATCGTAGCGTCCCGGAAGAGTTAGTGGTTCTGGGTATTTGTTCTGTTGTGTTTATGTTGTGTTACGGTGCGGATGTTCTCCCGAAATGTGTTTGTCATTCTTGTTTCGTGTGGGTTCACAGTGTGGCGCATATTTGTAACAGTGTTAAAGTTGTTTATATGGCCACCCTCAGCATGACCTGTATGGCTGTTGAACAAGTATGCAATGCATTCACTTGTGTGTGTAAAAAGCCGTAGATATTATGTAATTGGGCCGGCACACAAAGGCAGTGCCTTTAAGGTTTAATGGCGCTCTGTACTTCTCCCTACGTCCGTGTACACAGCGGCGTTGTAAAAAGCCATAAATTTAACTTTCTGAAACAGATACCGATCATTTTGAAACTGATACCGATAATTTCCGATATTACATTTTAAAGCATTTATCGGCCGATAATATCCGCAGTCTGATATTATCGGACATCTCTAGTAATATGGATTTGTTACAATATAAAAATATCTAACTTGCGAAATCAGCCGAGGACCAAATACTTATTTCCCCCACTTGACCTACTCTATACTCCACATTGTTAAGTTAGATGTATATTTTGGATGGCATAATCAAGATATTTAAATGTACTATAAACACATGACTGAGCAAAATCCACAATGCTTACAGATGTAGACTTCTGTATTTGTTGTTGGCGTTGTGAATCTGGTGGGACTTCCAAGCTATTGGCATTCATAAAGCATATATTCATATTTTCTGCGCCAAGTAAGCTGGTGTATTACACCAGGTCACATATTTTAAGCTGAATCACTTCTTGTTTCTTTAAAGCCCTAATAATACAACTTGCACAGTATTCCACCATTTCACCAGCAAAGAGGCTGGAACCACTTTAGTTTATCTACTGTATAAGGCCAAACATGGCCGTTTGAATACTATTGGTAAGCATCTGCACTCAACACACCTACAAACCCTGTTTCCATACGAGTTGGGAAATTGTGTTAGATGTAAATATAAACAGAATAAAATGATTTGCAAATCCTTTTCAACCCATATTCAGTTCAATATGTTACAAAGACAACATATTTGATGTCCAAACTGATAAACATTTTTTTTTGGAAAATAAACAGTAACTTTAGAATTTGATGCCAGCAACATGTTTCAAAGAAGTTGGGAAAGGTGGCAATAAATACTGGTAAAGTTGAGAAATGCTCATCAAACATTTATTTGGAACATCCCACAGGTGTGCAGGCTAATTGGGAACAGGTGGGTGCCATGATTGGGTATAAAAATAGCTTCCCAAAAAATGCTCAGTCTTTCACAAGAAAGGATGGGGCGAGGTACACCCCTTTGTCCACAACTGCGTGAGCAAATAGTCAAACAGTTTAAGAACATTTCTCAAAGTGCAATTGCAAGAAATTTTGGGATTTCAACATCTACGATCCATGATATCATCAAAAGGTTCAGTGGATCTCGAGAAATCACTCCAAGTAAGCAGCATGGCCTGAAACCAACATTGAATGACCGTGACCTTCGATCCCTCAGATGGCACTGTATCAAAAACTGACATCAATCTCTAAAGGATATCACCACATGGGCTCAGGAGCACTTCAGAAAACCACTGTCACTAAATACAGTTTGTCGCTACATCCGTAAGTGCAAGCTACTATGCAAAGCGAAAGCAATTTATCAACAACATCCAGAAACGCCGCCGGCTTCTCTGGGCCCGAGATCATCTAAGATGGACTGATGCAAAGTAGAAGTGTTCTGTGGTCTGACAAGTCCACATTTCAAATTGTTTTTGGAAATATTCGACATCGTGTCATCCGGACCAAATGGGGAACCGAACTATCCAGACTGTCATCGACGCAAAGTTCAAAAGCCAGCATCCGTGATGGTATGAGGTTGCATTAGTGCCGAAGGCATGGGTAACCTACGCATCTGTGAAGGCACCATTAATGCTGAAAGGTACATACAGGTTTTAGAACAACATATGTTGCCATCTAAGCGCCGTCTTTTTCATGGACGCCCCTGCTTATTTCAGCAAGACAATGCCAAGCCACATTCAGCGCGTGTTACAACAGTGTGGCTTCATAAAAAAAAGAGCGCGGGTACTTTCCTGGCCCGCCTGCAGTCCAGACCTGTCTCCCATCGAAAATGTGTGGCGCATTATGAAGCGTAAAATACGACAGCGGAGACCCCGGACTGTTGAACGACTGAAGCTCTACATAAAACCAGAATGGGAAAGAATTCCACTTTCAAAGCTTCAACAATTAGTTTCCTCAGTTCCCAAACGTTAAAAGAAAAGGTGATGTAACACAGTGATGAACATGCCCTTCCCCAACTACTTTGGCACATGTTGCAGCGATGAAATTCAGAGTTAATTATTATTTGCAAAAAAAAAATAAAGTTTATGAGTTTGAACTTAAAATATCTTGTCTTTGTAGTGCATTCAACTGAATATGGGTTGAAAAGGATTTGCAAATCATTGTATTCTGTTTGTATTTACATCTAACACAATTTCCCAACTTATATGGAAACGGGGTTTGTACAAAAAAACACCTTAATTCCCTCTGCCATCATCACTTTAAACAAAAAATAAATTAACACGGCTGTATTTTATTTTATATCACTTACGTTTTGTGTCTGTTTTGTTATATTTTTCATCTCTTATTGTTCTGCCCTGTAAATGTTCTTCAAACCTGATGATTTTTTTGTTTGTTTTTTAACAGACAATAAAGGTTATCCATCCATCTAACAATCGAATTGTGTTGTGACAGTGAAGTCTCACTTGGTAAGCTGTCCTTTGGTCTTGGTGGTGTCCACTCCGTTACAGGTGACGGCTGCAAGTTTCCTACTACGGTAATTCTCATAGTGGACGTTGTTGGTAACGTCCTTCAGATCTTGCATGTGCGTTCTGTTGATGGTGACCATTAAATAATTGTATTATCCCACACCAAAAAAAAGGATATTCATAAAAACAGAAGCTTGACACGTTTGCTGGTTGAATATACAATATGCATCGTACATACATATCCTACCTGATTAACATGTTGCGCAAAACAGTGAAGTCGCAATGTTCGCCGTTTTCCACTGAAACACAAGAAAGACAAACATTACATTGTCTGCATGAACATTATTATGCAGTTCACTGCCACAAGTCCAAATATCTTCAAGAGTGTTTTGGGATTTACTTCTGCAATCCATGCAAATGTAAATCACAAATTACACACACACACACACACACACACACACACACACACACACACACACACACACACACACACACACACACACACACACACACACACTAATGACAAACTTTTCTAACATTAATGCAGCCTATAGGTTATTATTTTGACATGATGGTATATTAGCAAATATTAATGTGTTTACTTAATGTACAGGTTTGGTTAGCGATAGTGATTCATTCGAAAAGTTTAACTTGTGCTAGTACTCGTATTTCTTGTCATTGTAATATTGCATTATACTTTCTTGTGGTTGTAATGCACTTGTAAAAACCCCGTTTCCATACGAGTTGGGAAATTGTGTTAGATGTAAATATAAACGGAATACAATGATTTGCAAATCATTTTCAACCCATATTCAGTTGAATGTGCTACTAAGACGACATATTTGATGTTCAAACTAATAAACATTTAGTTTTTTGCAAATAATCACAGAATTTGATGCCAGCAACACGTGACAAAGAATTTGGGAAAGATGGCAATAAATACTGATAAAGTTGAGGAATGCTCATCAAACACTTATTTGGAACATCCCACAGGTGTGCAGGCTAAATGGGAACAGGTGGGTGCCATGATTAGGTATAAAAAAAAGCTCCCCAAAAAATGTTTAGTTTTTCACAAGAAAGGATGGGGCGAGGTACACCCCTTTGTCCACAACTGCGTGAGCAAATAGTCAAACAGTTTAAGAACAACGTTTATCAAAGTGCAATTGCAAGAAATTTGGGGATTTCAACATCCACGCTTCATAATATCATCAAAAGGTTCAGAGAATCTGGAGAAATCACTCCATGTAAGCTGCATGCTCGAAACCAAATTTAAAGTTTATGAGTTTGAACATCAAATATCTTGTATTTGTAGTGCATTCAATTGAATATGGGTTGAAAATGATTTGCAAATCATTGTATTCCGTTTATATTGACATCTAACGCAATTTCCCAACTCATATGGAAACGGGGTTTGTACTAATGATACATATTTCTAACATTAATGCAGCCTATAGGTTATTATTTTGATATGATGGTATATTAGCACATATTAATCTGTGTTTAATGAATGTACATGTTTGGTTAGCGATAGTTATTCATTCGGAAAGTCTAACTTGTACGAGTACTTTGTTGTTGTTGTAATATTGCACATTTGTACTTTCTTGGAGTTGTGGTAGGGTAAATGTACTTTCTTGTATTTGTGGATTTTTGCAATTGTACTACTTGTTGTAGTGTACTCGTAGTTTCTTGTACTTGTAGTACAGGTAATTTACATGTGGTTTTCTTGCCATTGTAGTACGTTTAATAGTGTATTGTAGTTTGTGACTGTCGTAGTACTTGTAGTATTGTACAATGGTACCTCAACTTAAGAGTGTCCCAATTTAAGAACGTTTTGTGATAAGAGCGGTCTCTCGGCTAATTGAGAGATTTAGTTTGAAATACGAGCATCCCCACAATCCCGTAACACCCGACCAAAACTTTCAGTCCTACTCGCTAGCATTAGCTGATGCTCGAGATAAACATAACTTTGTTTTTCAAGCATGAAAAGTGAGAAAGTGAGTGTCAAAACAACACTGATTTGAGATACAAGTGTTTTGAGTTAAGCGCTCTGTCAAAGAACCAACTCAGCTCACAACTGGAGAATATTTGCCAACCATCCTGATTTTTCCAAGAGACTCCCGAATTTCAGTGCCCCTCCCGAAAATCTCCCAGGGCAACCATTCTCCCAAACTTCTCCCAATTTCCACCGGGACAACAATATTAGGGGCGTGCCTTAAAGGCACTGCCTTTAGCGTCCTCTACATCCTGTCGTCACGTCCGCTTTTTCTCCATGTAAACAGCGTGTCGGCTCAGCCACATAATATACGCGGCTTTTGCACACTCACCTAACCGAATGCAAGTCATACTTGGTCAACAGCCATACAGGTCACACTGAGGGTGGCCGTATAAACAACTGTAACACTGTTACAAATATGTGCCACACTGTGAACCCACACCAAACAAGAATGACAAACACATTTGGGGACAACATCCGCACCGTTACACAACAGAACAAATACCCAGAAACCCTTGCAGCACTAAGTCTTCCGCAACGCTACAATATACATCCCCGCTCCCACCAAACCATCTCCCGAATTCAGAGGTTTCAAGGTTGGCAAGTATGAAGTTGAGGTAATACTGTACTTGTACTTTCTTGTAGGTGTAGTGATATATTGTAGTTTAAGTTGTAATACTGGAAGTAAAGTTGGGCAATTGTGTCAGATGTAAATATAAACAGAATACAATGATTTGCAAATCATTTTCAACCCATATTCAGTTGAATATACTACAAAGACAACATATTTGATGTCAAAACTAATAAACACTTTTTTTGTTGTTGCAAATAATCATTAACTTTAGAATTTGATGCCAGCAACATTTGACAAAAAAGTTGGGAAAGGTGGCAATAAATACAGATAAAGTTGAGGAATGCCCATCAAACACTTATTTGGAACATCCCACATGTGTGCAGGCTACTTGGGAAAAGGTGGGTGCCATGATTGGGTATAAAAACAGCTTCCATGAAATGCCAAGTAATTCACAAACAAAGATGGGGCGAGGGTCACCAATTTGTAAGCAAATTGTCGAACAGTTTTAGAACAACATTTCTAAACGAGCTATTGCAAGGAATTTAGGGATTTTACCATCTACAGTCCGTAAAATCATCAAAAGATTCAGAGAATCTGGAGAAATCACTGCACGTAAGCGATGATATTACGGACCTTTGATCCCTCAGGCGGTACTGCATCAAAAACCAACATCAGTGTGTAAAGGATATCACCACATGGGCTCAGGAACACTTCATAAAACCACTGTCAGTAACTACAGTTGGTCGCTACATCTATACGTGCAAGTTAAAACTCTACTATGCAAAGCGAAAGCCATTTATCAACAACACCAAAGAACGCCGCCGGCCTCTCTGGGCCTGAGCTCATCTAAGATGGACTGATGCAAAGTGGAAACGTGTTCTGTGGTCTGACGAGTCCACATTTCAAATTATATTTGGAAACTGTGGACGTGGTGTCCTCCGGAACGAAGAGGAAAACAACCATCCGGATTGTTATAGGCGCAAAGTTCAAAAGCCAGCATCTGTGATGGTATGGGGGTGTATTAGTGCCCAAGGCATGGGTAACTTACACATCTGTGAAGGCACCAATAATGCTGAAAGGTCCATACAGGTTTTGGAACAACATTTGTTGTCATCCAAGCAACGTTATCATGGACGCCACTGCTTATTTCAGCAAAACAATGAACAAGCCTTGTGTTACAACAGCGTGGCTTCATAGTAAAAGAGTGCGGGTACTTTCCCGGCCCGCCTGCAGTCCAGACATGTCTCCCATCAAAAATGTGTGGCACATTATGAAGCGTAAAATACGACAGCGGAGACCCCGGACTGTTGAACGACTGAAGCTCTACATAAAACAAGAATGGGAAAGAAATTCCACTTTCAAAGCTTCAACAATTAGTTTCCTCAGTTCCCAAACGTTTATTGAGTGCTGTTAAAAGAAAAGGTGATGTAACACAGTGGTGAACATGCCCTTTCCCAACTACTTTAGTTAATTATTATTTGCAAAATGAGTTTGAACATCAAATATCTTGTCTTTGTAGTGCATTCAATTGAATATGGGTTGAAAATGATTTGCAAATCATTGTATTCCGTTTATATTTACATCTAACACAATTTCCCAACTCATGGAAACAGGGTTTGTACTTGTATTATTGTATTGCAGTTTATTTTAATTTGACTACTTGTCATAGTTTACTTGTAGTAATGAACTTGTAGTAGTATGCTTAAAGTTTCTTGTAGTTATAGTATTTTCAGTGTGCACTCATAGTTTCTAGTATTCGTAGTACTGTACTTGGTAGGTTTTTTTTTTTTCTAACTTTTCGAAGTTTACTAAAGGCGGTCCTCCAGTTGTGATGTTTTGTGGTTATATATGCACTCCCATCCATCCACCCATCCTTCCATTTTCTACCGCTCGTCCCTTTTGGGGTCGCTGGAGCCTATCTCAGTTGCATTCGGGCGGAAGTCGGCGTACACCCTGGACAAGTCGCCACCTCATCCCAGGGCCAACACAGATAGACAGACAACATTCACACTCACACACTACGGCCAATTTAGTGTTGCCGATCAACCTATCCCCAGGTGCATGTTTTTGGGGGTGAGAGGAAGCCGGAGTACCCGGAGGGAACCCACGCAGTCACGGGGAGAACATACAAACTCCACACAGAAAGATCCTGAGCCTGGGATTGAACCCAAGACTGCTCAGGACCTCCATATTGTGAGGCAGATGCACTAACCCCTGCCCCACCGTGCTGCCCTATGTGTACTCCCATAGGTGTTTAATACAGTACACACACACAAAAAAAAGGTAAGTGCGGAAGAATACAAAACAACGTCACTTTTGTTCATTTTGGTTGACTCTTTTCTCGTCATGTCTCCCAAGTCTCAGGCAGACTCCTCTGGTGGCAGCGCGCCAAAGAAAAGGAAAGTGAAGTAAAATGTTGAGATAGTGTAAAAATCAACATGATTGACAAAGATGGTATCTTTGAACATGCGAAAGTATCCTTATCTCATCAGTATTTCAACTGATGAGATAAGTATGATTATATTGAGAATGAAATAATGAATGAATGAAATACATTCAGAATTTTTATTGTGGTTCTTCTTCTTTGTACTTTATCAACACTTTAAGTTTGAATAGTTTCTTAAAGTGGATCATATTAGTACATTGTTTGATTGCTTTGCTTAATCCATTCCATAATTTAATTCCACATACTGATATACTGATGGTCTTAAGTGTTGTACATGCATACAAATGTTTTAAATTACATTTTTCTCTAAGATTATATTTCTCCTCTTTTGTCGAGATTTGTTGTATATTCTTGGATTGCAGGTTGTAGTTAGCTTTGTGTATAGTTGTAGCTGTTTGCAAATTCAATACGTCGTGGAATTACAGTATGTTTAATTCAATAAATAAAGGGTTTGTATGTTCTCTATATCCAACATTATGTATTATTCAAACTGATCTTTTTTGTAGCACTGTTAGTGAATGAAGTGAACTTTTGTAACTATTTATCAGATATGGTAACACTAGCGAGCAGTAGAGAATATGAAGTGATTTTTGGTCTAGAACATGTTTTGCTTTATTCATTAGTGTTCCTTGCTACTTTATGTTGTATATATTTTACATGAGATTTCCAATTCAATTTATCATCAATTATTATACCTAGAAATTTGGTTTAATTTACTCTTTCAATTTCTATTCCGTCTATTTGTATTTGTGTTTGACTTTCTCTTCTACTGTAACCAAATAGCATTATTTTAGTTTTACTGAGATTCAACGATAGTCTGTTTTTGTCAAACCACCTTTTTAATTTGTTCATTTCTTCTGTTATTATTTGTATTCTCCTGAACAAAACGCTATTGTATGATCCGCAAATAATACTAACTTTAAATCTTTTGCAACTTTACAAATGTCATTTATTTAGAGATTTAAAAATTTAGGTCCTGGTATTGATCCCTGAGGTAGACCACAGGATATAGTTAGCGTTGTAGAAGTGTGTTCGCCCAGCTTCACGTATTATTTCCTATTCGTTAGATAACTTCTTATCCAGTTTAAGACATTTAACAGTGAGCTAATAACTGTGCTGTGTAGTTATTGTATTTTATTTTCCAACACGTCTGAATATCATTTGCAAATATGTATTAATTTCAGTTTGTCCTAGGTGTGTTGCTGGAGTCTAGGTGCAGTTTTTGCAATTAAGTTAAAGGGGAAGATTATCACCAGGCCTATGTAAGCGTCAGTATATACCTTGATGTTGCAGAAAAAAAGACCATATATTTTTTTAACCGATTTCCGAACTCTAAATGGGTGAATTTTGGCGAATTAAACGCCTTTCTATTATTTACTCTCGGAGCAATGACGTCACCTAGATAGTCAATCGGCCATTTTGTCAAACACATTATACACATCGAGTCAAATCAGCTCTGATATTTTCCATTTTTTCGACTGTTTTCCGTACCTTGGAGACGTCATGCCTCGTCGATGTGTTGTCGGAGGGTGTAACAACACGTTTAGGGACGAATTCACGTTGATTTACGTAGAATGTGCATCGATTAGCACGGCATGCTAAACGATGCTAACATGCTATTTACAGACATGGCAGAGAGATGTATGGATAACCTGCAGATGCATTTCCAACGATAAAGTCAACGAAATCACAATGGTGAGTTTTGTTGATGCCGTTAACTTATGTGCTAATCAGACATATTTGGTCAGGGCATGACTGCCAGCTAATCGATGCTAACATGCTGTTTAGGCTAGCTGTATGTACATTTGTTAGATATATTTGCATCCAGCGTTTCCCTCCACCCACATTTAATGCCAAACAAACACTTACCAATCGACGGATTTAAGTTGCTCCAGTGTCAATGCGAAAGTCCCGATCGGTTGGTCCGCACATTTTACCGGCGATGCTAAGGCAGACATGTCTGAATAGCGTCAATAGCTATTTGCTCAATAGCTTCATTTTTTTCTTCAATTTCGTTTACGCAATCTGCCTCCATACTCCAACCACCCGTTTCAATACATGCGTAATCTTTTGAATCGCTTAAGCCGCTGAAATTGGAGTCTGAATCCGAGCTAATGTCGCTATATCTTGCTGTGCTATCAGCCATGTTGTTTGTATTGGAATCACTGGATGACGTCACAGGAAAATGGACAGTAGCTTCGCAGATAGCGAAAATCCGGCACTTTAAAGCCTTTTTTCGGGATATTCCGGGACAGGTAAAATTTTGAAAAAAACTTCGAAAAATAAAATAAGCCACTGGGAAGTGATTTTTATTGGTTTTTAACCCTTCTGAAATTGTGATAATGTTCCCCTTTAAGTGTGATAGCCGTTGCTTTTGTTGAGACCTACAAAGTGTTTGTACTGTTAAGTATTGTACAACTTCTGCTTAACTGTAAAGTGCATCTTAGTTGTAGTTTTCATTACCAAATTTGGAGGCGTTGAAATCACTGTGTAACTATCGCTAATGCTAATCAGTATCATGTATATGAGTAAGGTGGACTCTTACTTTTGAGGACTTACTATCAAGCATGCTTGCTTTGTTGGCATGGGAGATTATAACATTACTTAGAGGCAGTCTAATGTGTCTGATTGCCCGCCAAGTGTTTTTAAGCGACTGGAATGAGAATCAGCACCTCCAAGTCCGAGTGCATGGTTCTTGTCCGGAAAAGGGCGGAGTGCCATCTCCGGGTTGGGGAGGAGACCCTGCCCCAAGTGGAGGAGTTCAAGTACCTCGGAGTCTTGTTCAGGAGTGAAGGAAGAGTGAATCGTGAGATCGACAGGCGGATCGGTGCGGCGTCTTCAGTAATGCGGAAGCTGTATCGATCCGTTGTGGTGAAGAAGAAGCTGAGCTGGAAGGCAAAGCTCTCAATTTACCGGTCGATGTACGTTCCCATCCTCACCTATGGTCATGAGCTTTGGGTTATGACCGAAAGGATAAGATCACGGGTACAAGCGGCCGAAATGAGTTTCCTACGCCGGGTGGTGGGGCTCTCCCTTAGAGATAGGGTGAGAAGCTCTGCCATCCGGGAAGGAGCTCAAAGTGAAGCCGCTGCTGCTCCACATCGAGAGGAGCCAGATGAGGTGGTTCGGGCATCTGGTCAGGATGCCACCCGAACGCCTACTGAGGGAGGTGTTTCAGGCACGTCCGACCGGTAGGAGGCCACGGGGAATACCCAGGACATGTTGGGAAGACTATGTCTACCGGGTAGCCTGGGAACGCCTCGGGATCCCCTGGGAAGAGCTGGACGAAGTGGTTGGGGAGAGGGAAGTCTGGGCTTCCCTGCTTAGGCTGCTGCCCCCGCGACCAGACCTCGGATAACCAGAAGAAGATGGATGAATGGATGGATGTTTTTAGCCAAAAGACCTCACATGGAATAAAGGTATCGAAATATGGTACCGTTTGATTTCATGTGATCGATAGGAATTCGGTCAGTACCTGAAAAAAGTACCAGAACACATACGTAGACCGAGGACCGCCTGAATTTAACTTATGTTATGAGTTAAAAAGTTAATGTTACATAGTTGGTTTGAGACAAAATACATTTCTAACAGGCTGACTGAAAACATGAGATGTTTAAACTTTAAATTACATCGAGTAAAAAATTATGAATCTTAATGACACAGACAACAAATGTAACAAATAAGGCTCGTTTTTCCATCAGCAGTATGATGATTAGTAGTTAGACCATGGTTAATAATCAGATGGGATTCTGGAAAAGGACTGCATACAGATTGCAGAAGACGATTATATAAAACATAAGGACAGTATATGGTGATATGTGCACAGTTTGCAGCCTTTTCTTCACTGAAAATGAAGCTCCTTATTGCTCCACTCCACTGGTAGCCACTCATCATCAGGAGAGCGAAAAGGAACACCTTACCATTGATGAAACTTAAGAAGCTCCGCCCCTTGGCCTCCCAAGCCAGCCATTGACCTCCTGTCTCTTCTAGAGGAGGGAGCTCTGACGAAGGGGGAGGGGTACGGTTTTTCAGTTACTGTCTGTGCCCGGCGGGGGCAAAATCTGGGTCTGGAGCGACTGGGTTTTTTTTTTTTTTTTTAGGTTTCAGACGCCGATTCTGACCCAAATTGGCCCGGATCAACACCATAACCTGCATAGGTCCAGGCTGACTGGCTTAAGAGTGCAGGGGTTATAAGGGGTTGAGGCGGTGGGAGGGCCTATACAGGAGGATCAATCTATGCATTAGCAGCTTGGGGAGGCAAAACTAGAGGATCTCATGGGATCCAAGGGGAAAAAGCAGGCTACAAAATACGACTTAGGCAAAAAAAACCTGATGAATTGTTCTCAGCTTGTTATCTGTGGATGTTTGTTGCATCAATCAAAGTGATGAATTTCAAAGAATATTGTCCATCAGGTGTTTTGGGCCTTAGAGTTTTATATTCAATACAGCATATTCATTTAGTCTAGGATGATATACAGTATGATGTGTTAAAAGCTGACAAACTTGCACTTTAAACATGCAAAAGCGTGCATATTGGTGTGTTTTTGCAAACTAGCTGTATTGCGGCTAACATTTTTGCATTGCGCAAGTACGCAAATGAGTAAAACATGATACCAAGCAGCATGATGTATTAATATCCTAGTTAGTATTGAAAGATCCTACCTTTGCCCAGCCTTTTAACACTGTGACCATCTCTTGTGATTCAAGAATACAGAGTAGAATCACAGACATGAACTAGAACAAGAGTATGAAAAAATATTGGCGCAAAGACAGGAGCCTTGGTTACAGCGATGTATTTCAGCCATAGTTTTATTGGTTTATTTCTAATCAGACTGAACAGCATCAGACCTGGGACTAAAAACTGATGTTGCTTGAAACAAATATCAAATAAGAATGAAAGAAAAGCATAAAAATGTCATTTATACCATAAAACTATTGTTGGATTGTACCGTGACGATATGTGGCTTTGGAGGTGCTTTAGCTCAAGGCTATCACTCCAGCCTGTTGCCTATATTTCACTAATTCAAATTTAGAAATTTAATTTTACAAACTTAAAACTTTATTACATCTGAGAAAATTGGAAACAGCCCGACACTCCAAGTCATTTGGTTGTATATTTTTCCGTGTGATACCAGTCAAGATTACACAGGATTTTTTGCCCGAATGTTGCAGCCTATAATGCTTGAATTAAAATTATTTAAGTACAACGTTTATTAATCCGTCCTATAATTTAATTCCACATACTGATATGCTAAAGGTCTTAAGTGTTGTACAAATATTTCAAGTACATTTTTTGCCTAAGCTTCTATTTCTCCTCTTTTGCTTGGACAAATTGTTGTACATTTTTGGGTAGCAGGTTATTGTTTGCTTAGAAATGCACTAAATCATGGAATTTCAATATTTGTGACTTAATAAATCAGGAGTTTTAATATTTTCTATAACCAACATTATGTATTATTCTAACTGAACTGAGTGAAGCATACTTTTGTAGTTATTTACCCATATTTCAACACGATAACTTAAGTTAAAGTTAAAGTAACACACACACACTGCAAAAATTGAAATCTAAGTAAGATGAAATATCTCAAATAAGGGTGATATTTGCTTATTTTCTGTCTGGTAAGATAATTCTTCTCACTAAGCAGATTTTATGTTAGAGTCTTTTACTTGTTTTAAGGGTTTTGCTCCTAAATGATCTCAGTAAGATACTACAGCTTGTTTCCGACATTTTATGACCTATTTTGAGTAAAATATGCTTGAAACTATTTTTGCCCAAGTGTCCAAAACACACCCAGCAATGGTGCGCAGGAAGGCGGGGAAGAAGAGGGGGAAAAGGCGGCCAAAATGTTTAAAAGTCCCAATTGAGTCCAAAATACCTCCCCGGGGTTCCAGTCCCACGAGTCCCGCCGCCGGCCACACTAATCCCGGGATACAAAAAATGTCCAAAACGCACCCAGCAAAGTCCCACGGGAAGTAGGGGGGAAAAATGAGAAAAGTCAGCAAAAGTCCCCCAAAATTTTCAAAATACCTACCCAGGTTCGAGTCCCAACCGGGTTCGAGTTTGAGTTTGAGTGCACACTCGAACCCGGGTGGGACTTTTGAACAATTCCCCGACTTTTCTCACTTTTCTCCCCACCTTCCCGTGGGACTTTACTGAGCGCGTTTTGGACATTCTGGGCATCCCGGCTGGCGGCGGAACTTATGGGACTCGAACCTCTGTAGGTATTGTGAACATTTTTGGGACTTATGCTGACTTTTCCAACTTTCACCCCCCCCCTCCATGGGACTCGGCTGGGTGTGTTACGGACATTTTGGGCATCCTGGGACTTGCGCAGCCATACATAAGATTTTATGTTAGAGTGTTTTACTTGTTTTAAGTGTTTAGGTCCTAAATGATCTCAGTAAGATATTACAGCTTGTAGCTGAGATTTGATGACCTATATTGAGTAAAACATGCTTGAAACGAGAATATCAAATGTTTCAAAGCTGTGTCATCAACACTCACAAGTATAAAACTACTTTTTAAAGTAAGAATTTCTTATTTCAAGAATGTAAAACTAAATCATGACTTTGACACAGTTGTTTATCATATTAAAACAGATGACAGCCAAATAGACTTTGCCATTTTATTTTCAATGAAACAATAGAAAATACGTACTCGTATAGTAGTACACTTGTTATTAGTGAGAATATACTTATTTTAAGGTATTTTTGGGTTCATTGAAGTTAGCTAATTTTACTTGTTTTGGAAAGTCTTGACAAGCCAAATGTTCTTGTTCTATTGGCGGATAATTTTGCTTAGTTCAAGTAAAATACCCCTCATTTTTGTTTTTGTTTTTGAACACTGACTTTTTGCAGTGCATACACTAGGTGTTGTGAAATTTGTCCTCTGCATTTCACCCATCCCCTTGTTCACCCCCTGGGAGGTGAGGGGAGCAGTGAGCAGCAGTCGTGGCCGCGCCCAGGAATTATTTTTGGTGATTTGACCCCCAATTCCAACCCTTGATGCTGAGTGCCAAGCAGGGAGGTAATGGGTCCCATTTTTATAGTCTTTGGTATGACTCGGTCGGGGTTTAAACTCACAACCTACCGATCTCAGGCGGGTATATACTGGGTATATTTCTAAAAGAGATTTCCAGTTCATGTCTACTTGTACCTATGTTTGACTTTCTCTACTATACTGTGTTATATTGGTTTTACAGGTATTCAAAAAGTCGTTTTTTGTCAAACCATCTCTTAAATTTATGAATTTCTTCTGTCATTATTTTTATTAGCATCTATTTCAAGTCGCAACGTCTGCAAATGTGTGTCTGTAAAAATGTTTATATACTTTGATTGTTGAAACTTTTATGAGAAGATTGCACAGTTCACTACATATTCCGTACAATTGACCACTAAATGGTAACACCCGAATAAGTTTTTAAACTTGTTTAAGTCGGGGTACACATAAATCAGTTCATGGTACTACATTATTCAGAAGGTTTCGCGCTATAGACAGGAACATAAGGTAGGTCTAAACCAGTGGTTCTCGAATGGGGGGACGCGTACCCCTGAGGGTACTTGAAGGTATGCCAAGGGGTACGTGAGATTTTTAAAAAATATTCACAAATAGCAACAATTCAGAAATCCTTCATAAATATATTCATTGAATAATACTTCAACAAAATATGAATGTAAGTTCATAAACTGTGAAAAAAATACAACAATGCAATATTCAGTGTTGACAGCTAGAATTTTTGTGGACATGTTCCATAAATATTGATGTTAAAGATTTCTTTTTTGTGAAGAAATGTTTAGAATAAAGTTCATGAATCCAGATGGATCTCTATTACAATCCCCAAAGAGGGCACTTTAAGTTGATGATTACTTCTATGTGTAGAAATCTTTATTTATAATTGAATCACTTGTTTATTTTTCAACAAGTTTTTAGTTATTTTTATAGCTTTTTTTCCAAACAGTTCAAGAAAGACCACTACAAAAGAGCAATATTTTGCACTGTTATACAATGTAAAGAATCACAAACTGATGACATAGTGCTGTATTTTACTTACTTATCTCTTTTTTTCAACCAAAAATTATTCACTCTGATTAGGGGGTACTTAAAGTAAAGCAATGTTCACAAGGGTTACATCACTGAAAAAAGGTTGAGAACCACTGGTCTAAACCATGTGGGAGGACTAAAATTGTTACATGTTGTTGTTCATGCTTTGTTTACATTAAAAGAAATTAAGTTTTTTTTTTTTTTTTTAAGTGTTTTTGAGCGCCGTTCAAAAACAAATTCCATTGGCCAAAATGTGCGTGGAAGTTGTGGGAATTGGCCAAAATTGCTAGGCTGCATACAATTGGGGGGATTGGTTGAATTTGTGTGTAGTCCGAGAGGGACTGACTTGTGTGTTACGTGTTGTAAAAGTATATTTCACCTGTCAGTCCATTCTGTCACCATGTTGAACTCTAACTTAAACCCTAATACCCTACTGTGCAATACTCCCGTCCAAAGGCAAAACTTAGTAACTCACTTCTAGTTAATTTCGAGAAAACAAAGGAAAACCAATCTATCTTGATGCTGTCTTACAAAGATTTACAAAGTCATCAAACGTATAGATGTTTTCTTGAGCTTTCATTTTCTTGCCGATTGAGCCATTGATTGAATCTGCTCTCATGAACGTGTGCCCTTTCTCCAGATATTTTATCACAATCTCGGGTGGGCCCCATTCTGCGTTTGCACATTGGGCAAGAGCCGTGTACAGCGTCCAGTTTCCATTTTGACCTCCACAGTTATCTGCCCAAAAGAGTATACAAGGGGAAGAATCAAGAACAATACATTTAATGAAGGTGCCAATCTTCCAAATATCCCCTCGTGCCATAATATCACATAATCAGGTTGACCGTCGGCCCCTATTCGTGCAAATGTCTCATTAAAGACAATAAGGCGACTGACAAAGAAGCTTCGATTGGTCCCTTGAGATACTAGGTTTTTCTGTTGTTTTTTTGTTGCTAGGTCCTGCCATGTGCGTAACAGCTTACTTACGGAACAAATTACAATATCACATACACTAATGTAAAGCATATCACCTAGGAACTCCAAAATTATTATCAGCTCAGTTTTGACCAAAATTCAGTTACTGGGTTTTGCCTTTCTACGGGAGAATACTACCTTTCGAGTGCAATACGTCCGACACTGATTGGTATTCATTACTTCAGTACTCTTGTCTTGTTCTGTATATTGTACAGTATTTCGTATTTTGTATATTGTACAGGATTGATTATTTTTTTCATTGGATAGTAGTCTATTTATTTCAATTGTTAGTTTTTCCTTTATTACTACTTCTTGTGTTATTTATCGTTACCCCATATTTGTTCCCACTACCGCACCTTAAGTTGGAGTCCTTAATCTCGTTATATGCAAATATTATGACAATAAAGTCCATTCTATTCTATTTGAAAATGTTGTCATCAGTGTGACGCCCAGGTCTGGTTAAGCAATGGTTTGACCATCAGCCTGATGATGAGAGTGGTGCAGCAACGTAAGAGTGGAGAGGAAAGGAGCGGATGAAAAATGAGGGTCAGGGACGTTCTGAGGGGGAAACAGGAAGTAGTGTCGGTGAGAAAACGGGATTCAAATAAAGACAAGGCTGGTTTCGTTTACCAAATATGCCCTCTGTCAGTCATGGAAAAGAAT
The DNA here is from genome assembly GCF_033978795.1 of Nerophis ophidion. Lineage (NCBI taxonomy): Eukaryota > Metazoa > Chordata > Actinopteri > Syngnathiformes > Syngnathidae > Nerophis > Nerophis ophidion. The sequence goes on along the minus strand of NC_084624.1, from coordinate 15,135,357 downwards.
GGACAAAAAAATAACAGAAAAGGGAGAGAAAGGAAAGAATGAAAAAGTGAAAGACTGATAAATGGCCAAACGCATAGCACAATTTTTCTTTTGAAAATGGCACAGTTCATTATCTTTTTCACGATGCGCACTTGGATGGAAAAGAAATTCAGCAGTAAAAAAACAAAACAACAGTACAATGATGGCTAACAGTGATACATCCCTATACACTCTCACAGAGAAATATTCCCAGATACACAGCATCAAGCCTCCTTTTCCAGAATCCCTACAGGCAGAAACATCACCGGAGGGATTGTGTACATTTGAGCTCCTTAGGGGATCCACAGTGCTATCATCAAATAGAAAAAGATGACACTTGTTCAAAACTGCTGTTATTTGTTTGAGGCTAAACTATAGTCTTTTAGGAAAGGTTGAAAGGACATCAAGGTTGAAAAAACATCTCTAAACAGAGGATGTGGTCTCCGATACCACCTATTTCTGTTGTTTCAACCATTCCTTAAAGGGGAACATTATCACCAAACCTATGCAAGCGTCAATATATACCTTGATGTTGCAGAAAAAGACCATGTATTTTTTTAACCGATTTCCGAACTCTAAATGGGTGAATTTTGGCAAATTAAACGCCTTTCTGTTTATCGGTCTTTTAGCGATGACGTCAGAACGTGACGTCACCGAGGTAACACACCCGCCATATTCATTTTCACATTACAAACACCGGGTCTCAGCTCTGTTATTTTCTGTTTTTTCGACTATTTTTTGGAACCTTGGAGACATCATGCCTTGTCAGTGTGTTGTCGGAGGGTGTAACAACACTAACAGGGAGGGATTCAAGTTGTACCACTGGCAAGAAATCTGCCGCCAGACCCCCGTTGAATGTACCAGAGTGTCTTCACATTTTACCGGCGATGCAAAGACAAACATGGCACAGAGATGTATGGATAACCTGCAGATGCATTTGCAACGATTAAGTCAACGAAATCACAAAGGTAAGTTTTGTTGATGTTGTTGTTGACTTATGTGCTAATCAGACATATTTGGTCACGGCATGACTGCCAGCTAATCGATGCTAACATACTACGCTAATCGATGCTAACATGCTACTTACGCTAGCTGTGTGTACATTTGAAACTAGATACCCACATTTAATGCGAAACAAACACTTACCAATCGACGGATTTAAGTTGCTCCAGTGTCACAATATGCGAAAGTCCTGATCGTTTGGTCCGCACATTTTACCGGCGATGCTAATAAGGCAGCCATGCTATGGGCCACTTCATTAGGTACACCCACGCTATGGCCGAATAGCGTCAATAGCTATTCGCTCAATAGCTTCAATTTCTTCTTCAATTTCGTTTTCGCTATCTGCCTCCATACTCCGACCATCCGTTTCAATACATGCGTAATCTGTTGAATCGCTTAAGCCGCTGAAATCCGAGTCTGAATCCGAGCTAATGTCGCTATATCTTTCTGTGGTAACCGCCATGTTGTTTGTATTGGCAGCCCTGTATGATGTCACAGGGAAATGGATAGTGGTTTCGAAGATAGCGAAAATAAGGCACTTTAAAGCTTTATTCAGGGATATTCCGGGACCGGTAAAATTTTGAAAAAAAATTCAAAATATACAACAAGCCACTGGGAACTGATTTTTATTGTTTTATCCCTTTTGAAATTGTGATAATGTGCCCCTTTAAAGGCTCTGCAATTAAGATTCCAACAGATAACATCACTATAAACATTCTGGTCACCAATGCACCTTTTGTGCCATTTTTACAACTGAATATAATGCTAACATGGGCGAGTCCAGTGAAACGACGGTCCTTTGCATCTCAATTGTTGTTGTTTTTTTCACTACAATAGGGCAAAACCATCATTGCCCAGGCATGCCCTTCCTGCGTTGGGGTTTTGACACCAGTTGCTAGACTAGATCTGACCTAGGGTTGCAAGGTTTGAGAAAAAAACCTTGTTGCGATTTTTCTCTCCAAAATTGCGATTTGTTTTGTGATATCTATATTTTATACATATGGATGCATACAAATGCAACACTTAAGAGTGGATGAAGACATGCTACTTTTAGACTGTCAATCAACATATTCTTGTCCCAAGGTGCCACACATTAGAACAATATGCCATACTTAAAAAAAGATTTGGCTTTACGCTTTTGTCTACAAACCTTGTTTCCAAATGAGTTGGGAAATTGTGTTAGATGTAAATAAAAACGGAATACAATGATTTGCAAATCCTTTTTAACCCATATTCAATTGAATGCACTACAAAGACAAGATATTTGATGTACAAACTCATAAACTTTATTTTTTTTTTTGCAGATAATAATTAACCTAAAATTTCATGGCTGCTACACGTGCCAAAGTAGTTGGGAAAGGGCATGTTCACCACTGTGTTATATTACCTTTTCTTTTAACAACACTCAATAAACGTTTGGGAAACGAGGAAACTAATTTTTGAAGCTTTGAAAGTGGAATTCATTCCCATTCTTGTTTTATGTAGAGCTTCAGTCGTTCAACAGTCCGGGGTCTCCGCTGTCATATTTTCGATGGGATACATGTCTGGACTGCAGGCGGGCCAGGAAAGTACCCGCACTCTTTTTTTACCAAGCCACGCTGTTGTAACACGTGCTGAATGTGGCTTGGCATTGTCTTGCTGAAATAAGCAGGGGCGTCCATGAAAAAGACGGCGCTTAGATGGCAGCATATTTTGTTCCAAAACCTGTATTAATGGTGCCTTCACAGATGTGTAGGTTACCCATGCCTTGGGCACTAATGCATCCCCATACCATCACAGATGCTGGCTTTTGAACTTTGCGTCGTTAACAGTCTGGATGGTTCGCTTCCCCTTTGGTCCGGATGACACGATGTCGAATATTTCCAAAAACTATTTGAAATGTAGACTCGTCAGACCACAGAACATTTTCCACTTTGCATCAGTCCATCTTAGATGATCTCGGGCCCTGAAAAGCCGGCGGCGTTTCTGGATGTTGTTGGTATATGGCTTTGGCTTCGCGTAGTAGAGCTTTAACTTGCACTTACAGATGTAGCGACAAACTGTATTTAGTGACAGTGGTTTTCTGAAGTGTTCCTGAGCCCATGTGGTGATATCCTTTCGAGATTGATGTCAGTTTTTGAAAAAGCGCTGTCTGAGGTATCGAAGGTCACGGTCATTTAATGTTGGTTTCTGGCCATGCCGCTTACGTGGAGTGATTTCTCCAGATTCTCTGAACCTTTTGATGATATTATGGACTGTAGATGTTGAAATCCCTAAATGTCTTGCAATTGCACTTTGAGAAATGTTGTTTTTAAACTGTTTGACTATTTTCTCACGCAGTTGTGGACAAAGGGGTGTACCTCGCGACATCATTTCTTGTGAAAGACTGAGCATTTTTTGGGAAGCTGTTTTTACACCCAATCATGGGACCCACCTGTTCCCAATTAGCCTGCACACCTGTGGGATGTTCCAAATAAGTGTTTGATGAGCATTCCTCAACTTTATCAGAATTTATTGCCACCTTTCCCAACTTCTTTGTCACGTGTTGCTGGCATCAAATTCTAAAGTTAATGATTTGCACAAAAAAAAAAGTTTATCAGTTTAAACATCAAATATGTTGTGTTTGCTGCATATTCAACGGAATATGGGTTAAAAATGATTTGCAAATCATTGTATTCCGTTTATATTTACATCTAACACAATTTCCCAACTCATATGGAAACGGGGTTTGTATATGTTTGTAAACACAAGTCACCCATCAACACTGTACTGCATGCTTTCACATCCAGGTAGATACATTGTCTCCAAATCAGGCATTCTTTCTGACAGTATACCCCTACCTTCTGCCACGCCCCACGGGTACTGGCGACCTCTGACCTTCTTGCCATTCACCTCAATGACAACGTTGCTGCCAACCACAGCCAATGGCATCTTCTCCTGGAAAAAGGTGACAAGAACCATTTATATCTGCACACATGTTGTACGCTTTTCAATCTGGCCCGCCGGACATTTCCAAATAATTTATTTTTTGATATTTAAGATGGAAAATCTAGCTGCCATTATGATGTGCACTCATGTTTTATAATGATCATAAGTCTTGAACTATACTCAATATCTTAATGGTTGAAATCTGCGCTTTTGCATGATGTACTAGTTACTATGGTAATCTAATTAATTACTTTGGTCACGTAAGTCACAGCAGCTCAGACAAGGCACCAAGCAGTGTGGGTGGGGAGCGTTTCCACGGAGTGTTTCAGAACCTGAAATGCAGGTGTCAGGGACAGACGCGGAAGGAGATTTTTACAATATAGTCATAGGTTTTAGATTTTAGGTGTTTTTTTTTTTACCATGTTGCATTCATATTTTGCTGTTTGTTGCATTTTTGTTGTGTTTGCTTGATTGTAAAATATGTGGATGGAGAAGGGGTGTGACGTTCATATGTTGTCAATATTCAGTGTTTTATCCTTCATAGTTAATATAGTAAATCCTACATTCTTTATTTTCATGTACATTCCGGGCGTCTCATTCAATAAAAAAATTTAAAATTGCATTCCAGTTTTTAAAGCGGTCTGTCATAACGTTTTTAGCATTCTATCTGACATTATTGCAAGGTTCTGTATTAGTGTTCCTAAAAATAGATATACCAGCCCCAGAGACATTTTTTTCTCAAAATTTGGCCCTCCCGAGTCCAGCTTTAGAACAGCCCAGGCCTGTTCTAAAGCCTTAAAGGGGAACATTATCACAATTTCAAAAGGGTTAAAAACAATAAAAATCAGTTCCCAGTGGCTTGTTGTATTTTTTTTCAAAATGTATCGGTCCCGGAATATCCCTAAAAAAAAGCCTTAAAGTGCCTTTTTTTTCGCTCTCTGCCAAGACACTGTTCATTTCCCTGTGACGTTATACAGTAGTGCCAATACAAACAAACAATGGCGAATACCACAGCAAGATATAGCGACATTAGCTCGGATTCAGACTCGGATTTCAGCGGCTTAAGCGATTCAACAGATTACGCATGTATTGAAACAGATGGTTGGAGTATGAAAGTATTGAAGAAGAAACTTAAAATATTGAGCAAATAGCTATTGACGCTATTCATAGCCATAGCATGGCCAAATAGCTGCGTTAGCATCGCCGGTAAAATGTGCGGACCAAACGATCAGGACTTTGGCATCTTGTGACACTGGAGCAACTTAAATCCGTCGATTGGTAAGTGTTTTTTTCGCATTAAATGTGGGTGGGAGGAAACGTGATATAGTTGCAAATGCATCTGCAGGTTATCCATACATCTCTGTGCCATGTCTGCTTTAGCACCGCCGGTAAATAGCATGATAGCATCGATTAGCTGGCAGTCACGCCACAACCAAATATGTCTGATTAGCACATAAGTCAACAACATCAACAAAACTCACCTTTGTGACTTCGTTGACTTTATAGTTGCAAATGCATCTGCAGGTTATCCATACATCTCTGTGCCATGTCTGCTTTAGCACCCCCGGTAAATAGCATGTTAGCATTGATTAGCATAGCATGCTAGCATTGATTAGCTGGCAGTCACGCAGCGACCAAATATGTCTGATTACCACATAAGTCAACAACATCAACAAAACTCACCTTTGTGACTTAGTTGACTTTATCGTTGCAAATGCATCTGCAGGTTATCCATATATATCTGTGCCATGTCTGCCTTGGCATCGCCGGTAAAATGTGCAGAGACTCTGGCAAATTCAATGGGGGTCTGGCGGCAGATATCTTGCCAGTGGTGCAACTTGAATCCCTCCCTGTTAGTGTTGTTACACCCTCCGACAACACACCGAAGAGGCATGATGTCTCCAAGGTTCCAAAAAATAGTCGAAAATAACAGAGCTGAGACGCGGTGTTTGCAATGTGTTGAAAATGAAAATGGCAGCTGTATTACCTTGGTGACGTCATGTTCTGACGTCATCGCAAAAAGACCGATGACCAGAAAGGCGTTTAATTCGCCAAAATTCACCCATTTAGAGTTCGGAAATCGGTTAAAGAAATACATGGTCTTTTTTCTGCAACATCAAGGTATATATTGACGCTTACATAGGTCTGGTGATAATGTTCCCCTTTAACCAGCAACTGCAGCTATCATGAGGTCTCCAGTTGAAAATTTTAAATGCTCGCTAGATTAGGTCTTGCATGATGTAGCTGTGACCAGTGCAGACTGGAATGATGTTGGTGGGAGGAGGGCAGTTGCCGGAAGCAGCTGTTACTAAGGCATATCTCCGGTGACAGTTATTCAATGAGCTGATAAATTAAGCGACAGCAAAAACTGGGACATGGATCTGCAAGCATCGGATTCTGACTAAAGGGCAAACTGATCAATAGCTAAGGATGGGTACCTTTCACTTTTGAATGAATACGGTATTAACTCAGGGTACCTGGTACCGGTACTTAAAAGTACTAATTTTCGATACTTTTGCGTGTTCAAATGTATTAAGATATGTTAATGGTTTAAAAATAACCAAATTTTTATATTTAACACTGTGCTGTCCATTTATATTGTTTTCTTACTTCTACAGTTGCTCTTCATGTCTCTGAAGATGTGGTAAACAAAAAGTGGAAAAGGCTGCGTTTATTCAAATACTCAACTGGAGAGTCTAGACAGGGCTGGGCGATATGTCCTTTTATTAATATCTCGATATTTTTAAGCCATGTCACGATACACGATATATGTGTGAATGTGTGTGTGAATGGGTGAATGTGGAAATAGTGTCAAAGCGCTTTGAGTACCTTGAAGGTAGAAAAGCGTTATACAAGTATAACCCATTTACCATTTAGCGGTTTGATAGTAACTTAGTTAGAATTGTTATTACCAAATCACCATGTAAAACTGTTAATGCTAATTGGTAGCATGTTTATGGCAAATTGACTGTAAATTAGCATCAGGCATTTTAAAAAGTGAAGCCGTACTGTATTTTTGAGTGCCTTGTTCTTCCTTTTTTAAAAGAGGCGGTTCCACTGAGTCCGCTCTGAGTGCTTGACTAATTGTTTTCCCGACCAAGTGCAGGACATGACACAATTTTCCGTGAATCGGTACCCAATAGCACAGACAGACTTTGTTAGGTACCAATTAAAGTATGGATTTCGGTACCCATGTCACCTATAGTGTTTTATTATTCTCTCAGCTGACTCCTAGCAATGAGTCCTTGGTCCAGTACCTTTATCTTCCGGATGAGCTTGTTGTCGTCGTCATCGTGCGTGTCCGGAAATTCATAAATTTTGATTTTGTGCTCCTGGATCTCTTTCATTATCTACAATGATGGAACATGAATTTAAATAAAAACCAGCACATCCGTCAACAAAAGTCCACACACACACACGGAAGAAAAACTGTTGTGCAAATATGTCTCATCATGTCTCACCTGTTTCTTAAAAAGTTGGCATTCTTCTGGGGTCAGCGTGTCAGCTTTTGCAATAAGCGGAATGACGTTGACTTTGTCGTGGAGTCTCTTCATAAACTCAATGTCAAGTGGCTTCAGACTGAAAAACAAATAGATTCTGAGAACTAGCACTTATCAGACGTAAAACAGTATGTCTGCAACATGTGGACAACAGAGCAGACTGCAGACAAAAAGGAAGCCTTTGGTGATTAATTATTACTGGTATTATTTATAATGAAATAAAACTGTAGTTTTTTGAAAAAGAGTTCTGAGTATGTGCTTTTACTGCCAACTACTGTCTACTTTTAGGTGTGTGTGCAATAAAATGGGTAAAACATCAATACAGTATTTGTGAAAATAGTGAACTCTTGGGGGGACTGACTTATTAGTAGAGATGTCCGCTAATATCGGAGTGCCGATAAATGCTTTAAAACGTGATATCGGAAATTATCGGTATCGCTTTCAAAAAGTAAAATGTATGACTTTTTAAAACGCCGCTGTACGAAGTGGTACACGGACATAGGGAGAAGTACAGAGAGTCAATAAACCTTAAAGGCACCGCCTTTGCGTGCCGGCCCAATCAAGTAATATCTACGGCTTTTCACACACACAAGTAATTGCAGAACATACTTGGTCAACAGCCACACAGGTCACACTGAGGGTGGCCATCTATACAACTTTAACACTGTTACAAATATGCACCATACAGTGAACCCACACCAAACAAGAATGACAAACACATTTCGGGAGAACATCCGCACTGTAACACAACATAAACACAACAGAACAAATACCCAGAACCCCTTGCAGAACTAACTCTTCTGGGACGCTACAATATACACCCCCTGCTACCCTGTACCCCCACCTCATGCTCTCTCAGGGAGAGTATGTCCCAAATTCCTAGCTGCTGTTTTGAGGCATGTTTAAAAAAAAATTGCACTTTGTGATTTCAATGATAAATATGGCAGTGCCATGTTGGCGTTTTTTTCCATAACTTGAGTTTATTTATTTTGGTAAACCTTGTTACATTTTTTAATGCATCCAGCGGGGCATCACAACAAAACTAGGCATAGTAATGTGTTAATTCCACAAGTGTATATATCGGTATCGGTCGATATCGGAATCTATAATTAAGAGTTGGACAATATCGGAATATTGGATATCGGCAAAAAAGCTATAATCAGACATCTCTAATTATTAGTTTTGAGTTATAGCAGTGGGGCAGTCTGTCTTTCTTTGTAGCCAGTCCCAAGCTACCAGCTGAACTACAAATCACCACAAATTCACAATTGTTTAGGACTAAACTTAATAATTATTTATTTAACGCCGCTTTTGGTACCCTTTTTATGAATTTTGACAACATTTTCTATTATTGTATTATATGCTCTGTCTGTATTGCACTGTTGTTCAGCACTTTAGTTCAGCCAACGCCGATGTAAGGGGTTTTACAAATAAAGTTTGATTTGATTTAACTACATCTCATAATGCTGATTAGTTTCATATCCAATCATATATTATAAATGATACGTTCTATTTTCAGAATAAGAGGAAGACTAATAAAAATTGAGCTGCGGGCTAAACTGGCTCCCAGGGCGTACTTTGTATAGAACCGCTCCAAAGCAATATCTACAGCTGAAGAGGTTTGTTGTTTCAGTTAGGGCTGGGCGATATATCGATATACTTGATATATCACGGGTTTGTCTCTGTGCAATTAAAAAAAAAGACTAAAATCATGATATTTGAGTATACGTTCTCACGCAAGTGCTGTGGGCATTACACTACAGGCTTTTTTCACTCTTTCTTGTCTATCCTTCTTACAGAGACTTAAAACAAGCGTACCTTCTTACATACGTCACACACTGTTGCGTCATACGCCCTCGCGGAGCAGAGAGGTAGCGGCATGGGTAATATTAGCTGTGATGCTAGCGGAGTGGTACGAGTGGTAATACGAGAGAAAGAAAAACAGCACAGAGTCCATTTTCTGGCGGTGGTTTGGCTTCAAGCGGTAAGATGTTGAACAAGTATGGGGCAAAAGTGTTGTTACAAAAAGTAGCACGTACTGCTAATGTAACATCATTGGAAAAGTCACCCGCAAGAGAATGAAGAGTGCTTGAAACTCTGCATGTTAACATCTCCTTTCGGTGCCACACCCACAAAATGCCGAAGCAACCATTTTCAGATGAACAACATATGAAAAAATGAGTCTACAACAGAAGGCGATAACGTCTGCAGAAACCTGCCACATAGCGAAGGAGATAAACCATTTGATTTCTTATTATGCAGCTCATTTTTATTTGACAGTTATTGAAATATATTGGGACATCATGCACATAAGTGCACTTCGAAATGTCTCACTCATAGCTTGTTCTAAAATGTCTCTGACAATCATGCACTTTCTGTTTTGAAATGACATGAATGTTTGTGCCACTGCTTGATAAATACAGTTTTGGTCAATAGACTTAGTAGTGATTTCCCTCTCTGCATGAAAGTTTAAAATGAGCATATATTAATGCAGTATGAACAATAATGTTTAAATGTAGACACATAGAATCATCATACTGCTGTGATTATATGCATCAAGAGTTCATTCAAGGCTGAGGCAAAATATTGAGGTAAATATCGTGTATCGTGACATGGCCTAAAAATATTGAGATTAAAAAAAGGCCATATCGCCCAGCCCTACTACATAGAATTCGGATTTGTAGATATTTGTGTTTAAAGGGGAACATTATCACCAGACCTATGTAAGCGTCAATATATACCTTGATGTTGCAGCAAAGACCATGTATTTTTTCAACCGATTTCTAAACTCTAAATGGGTGAATTTTGGCATATTAAACACCTTTCTGTTTATCTGTCTTTTAGCCATGACGTCAGAACGTGACGTCACCGAGGTAATACACCCGCCATTTTCATTTTCACATTACAAACACCGGGTCTCAGCTCTGTTATTTTCCGTTTTTTCAACTATTTTTTGGAACCTTGGAGACATCATGCCTCGTCGGTGTGTTGTCGGAGGGTGTAACAACACTAACAGGGAGATATTAAAGTTGCACCACTGGCAAGAAATCTGCCGCCAGACCCCCATTGTGAATGTACCAGAGTGTCTTCACATTTGACCGGCGATGCTAAGACAGACATGGCACAGAAATGTATGGATAACCTGCAGATTAAGTCAACGAAATCACGAAAGTCCTGATCGTTTGGTCCGCACATTTTACCGGCGATGCTAATAAGGCAGCCATGCTATGGGCCAATTCATTAGGTACACCCACGCTATGGCCGAATAGCGTCAATAGCTATTCGCTCAATAGCTTCAATTTCTTCTTCAACTTCGTTTTTGCTATCTGCCTCCATACTCCGACCATCTGTTTCAATACATGCGTAATCTGTTGAATCGCTTAAGCCGCTGAAATCCGAGTCTGAATCCGAGCTAATGTCGCTATATCTTGCTGTGGTAACCGCCATGTTGTTTGTATTGGCAGCCCTGAGTGACGTCAAAGGGAAATGGATAGTGGTTTCGTGGATAGCGAAAATAAGGCACTTTAAAGCTTTATTTAGGGATATTCCGGGACCGGTAAAATTTTGAAAAAAACTTCAAAAAATACAACAAGCCACTGGAAACTGATTTTTATTGTTTTTAACCCTTTTGAAATTGTGATAATGTTCCCCTTTAAGCGCTAAATAAGTAAAACTTTGACAGATTGATTGATGTCCGGGGACTGGAATGTATTAATGTAAATTATTATGTGTGTTTATGGCCTTTTCTAATATTAACCCTAACAGTGTTTGAGCAGTGCGGGTCAGGTAATAACATTTTTATTTTTCCCCCTCAACCCGCCAGGCTGTAAACCCTGTTGTATATCCCAAATTCAACTGATCCAATAATATACTCACCCGTGTCCTGAGGGTGCAATGAAATATAGACAGCAGTGGACCCTATTATCCGGCATCGACCTGCGGTTCACCCTCGATTCTGCGTTCAGGAAGTCCTCACACTTGCTGTCAATATAATTGATGACTGGCTGCCAACTGAAAAAGACAAAGGGCATCGTGTCTGATAGTAACATACAAACATTTGCATTACATTTTAAATTAAACCAAAACAATGACTAGGGATGTAGCAAAATCTCAATCTCACGATACGATATCGTTACAGTATTTGGGCCATAGTACGGTATTATTGTGGTATTGGAACAAAAAATAAAGGCTAGAGTATAAAATAAAGGGGCAACAATGATATGGATAAACACACTTACTGTAGTGTAACTGAACATAATGCTCAAATTTTGTAATTATGTTTATTACTACACACAAATATTTTAAAGTGTAAAGAATAGTGCAGCAAAATAGACCTACAAATCAGCAATCATCAATCTTCACCAAGACGTCACTTTCCTCACTTAATTGACGTTCAAGGCACCCGAGGGTCTTGTGAGATGACGCCGGCTGCGGCCAGGTCAGTATTACGAAAAAATGATGGAAACACTTTTTATTTCAACAGACTCTCGCCCCGTTGGTGCTTTCAAAACTCTACAGACCGACTGCACAGTTCCTATCTTCACAATAAAAGCCCTGCCTAATCCTGCCCGCGCTAACAGAATAAGAGTCTCAAAAAGCTGGTATGCATAAACTAGCAAGCTACGGAGTTTGCCACCAATGTATTTCTTGTAAAGTGTATATAAAAATGAGTATGGAAGCTGGACAAATAAGATGCCAAATAAACCAAACACTTTCATGGAGGATTGGACAGGAAGGAGGACTTTTTGTTCTCCTCCATTTGAAAATGAAGACGTTATTATCACTACTGTCTGATTCCAATCAATGCAAGTCATCAGAATAAGGTAATACTAGGGGTGTAACGGTACACAAAAAATTTGGTTCGGTACGTACCTCATTTCAAAGGTCACAGTTCGGTTAATTTTTGGTACAATAAGAAAACAACAAAATATTAATTTTTTGGTTATTTATTTACCAAATTTGCAAAATTTTCCACCAAAAATATGTTTCTTAGGGGAATATTTGATTTGAAGTAATCGGAAACTTGGATAGGTCAATAATTCATAATAACCTTGATTTTGATTCAATATTATGTTATGAGCAATGATAGTTTGAAAAAAAAAAAAAAGACAGCTTTGTTTTATTAGGTCAACGTTGCAACTTTTTCTAAATTAAATTTAGCCTTTAAGCTTTTTTATTTCACTTTTGTTTGTGTTTTTGTTTATTTTAATAGTATTTTTAGAATGTGCCGTGGGCCTTTAAAACATTAGCTGTGGGCTGCAAATGGCCTCCGGGGCACACTTTTGACACCCCTGCTATAGATCCATCCATCATCTTCCGCTTATCCGAGGTCGGGTCGCGGGGGCAGCAGCCTAAGCAGGGAAGCCCAGACTTCCCTCTCCCCAGCCACTTCATCTAGCTCTTGCCGGGGGATCCCGAGGCGTTCCCAGGCCAGCCGGGAGACATAGTCTTCCCAACGTGTCCTGGGTCTTCCCCGTGGCCTCCTACCGGTTGGACGTGCCCTTAACACCTCCCCAGGGAGGCGTTCGGGTGGCATCCTGACCAGATGGCCGAGCCACCTCATCTGGCTCCTCTCGATGTGGAGGACCAGCGGCTTTACTTTGAGTTCCTCCTGGATGGCAGAGCTTCTCACCCTATCTCTAAGGGAGAGCTCCGCCACATGCCGGAGGAAACTCATTTCGGCCGCTTGTACCCGTGATCTTATCCTTTCGGTCATGACCCAAAGCTCATGACCATAGGTGAGGATGGGAAAGTAGATCGATCGGTAAATTGAGAGCTTTGCCTTCCGGCTCAGCTCCTTCTTCACCACAACGGATCGATACAACGTCCGCATTACTGAAGACGCCGCACGGATCCGCCTGTCGACCTCACGATCCACTCTTCCCTCACTCGTGAACAAGACTCCTAGGTACTTGAACTCCTCCACTTGAGGCAGGGTCTCCTCCCCAACCCGGGGGGAGAACCATGGACTCGGACTTGGAGGTGCTGATTCTCTGCTATATATAATAAAAAATAAAATCTGATAAATTTATGGATAAAAAGCAACGTTTATCATAACTCTCTTGCTCTCTCTGTCTCTGCCCCTCCCTCACGAATGTTGCTGCACACAATTTGTTTTGTTTTTACCCCTGAACGTACATTGAAAATACACACAACCCTAACTTAAAATGCCGGACATTTGAGGCATTTAAGAAACTCCACCCGGACAGCCCCGCAATTGAGGACATACCCGGTGAAAAAAGGAGGTATGGTAGCTCGGTCGCTGCTAGCATGCTGTGTTTTTTTTTTTTTGATTGATTGAAACTTTTATTAGCAGATTGCACAGCACAGTACATATTCCGTACAATTGACCACTAAATGGTAAAACTTGAATACGTTTATCAACTTTTTTAAGTCGGGATCCACGTAAATCAATTCATGGTGCCTCAGTGTGCATTGTTTACACAACGTGCGGTGCACAACTTAAGATGTTTGTGTGGAACTCATTCGGTACGCCTTCGAACCGAACCGAAACGGTTCAATACAAGTACACGTACCGTTACACCCATAGGTAATACACCTACTTATATTCTTGTCTTCATGAAAGAAAGGAATCTACATGTGTTAAACATGCTTGTATAATGGTCAATGCCAAGAAAACGGAAATGCTTATTATTGGTCCTGCTAAACACCGGCACCTATTTAATAATACCACCTTAACATTAGACAACAAAACAATAACACAAGGCGGCTCGGTAAATAATCTGGGTATTATTTTCGACCCAAGTCTCTCGTTTGAGTCACACATCAAGAATGTTACTAAAACGGCCTTCTTTCCATTCCGTAATATCGCTAAAATTTGTTCCATTTTGTCCACAAGCGACGCTGAGATCATTATACTGTAACGTATTATTTTCAGGTCTCCCGCTGTGCTGTCGAGCATTAAAAGATTACAGTTGGTACAAAATGCAGCTGCTAGACTTTTGACAAGAACAAGAAGGTTTGATCATATTACGCCTAGACTGGCTCACCTGCACTGGCTTCCTGTGCACTAAGATGTGACTTTAAGGTTTTACTACTTACGTATAAAATACTACACGGTCCAGCTCCAACCTATCTTGCCGATTGTATTGTACCATATGTCCCGGCAAGAAATCTGCGTTCAAAGAACTCCGGCTTATTAGTGATTCCCAGAGCCCAAAAAAAGTCTGCGGTCTATAGAGCGTTTTTAATTCAGGCTCCAGTACTCTGGAATGCCCTACCGGTAACAGTTCGAGATGCCACCTCAGTAGAAGCATTTAAGTCCCATCTTAAAACTCATTTGTATACTCTAGCCTTTAAATAGACTCCCTTTTTAAACCAGTTGATCTGCCACTTCTTTTCTTTTCTACTGTGCCCCCTTCTCCCTTGTGGAAGTGGGGGCACAGGTCCGGTGGCCATGGATGAAGTGCTGGCTGTCCAGAGTTGGGACCCGGGCGTGGCCTATGCATTGGTTGGGGACATCTCTGCGCTGCTGACCCGTCTCTGCTCAGGATGGTCTCCTGCTGGCCCCACTATAGACTGGACTCTCACTATTATGTTAGATCCACTATGGACTGGACATTCACAATATTCTGCTAGACCCACTCGACGTCCATTGCATCCGGTCTCCCCTACAGGGGAGGGATCACCCACGTCTGTGGTTCTCTCCAAGGTTTCTCATAGTCATTCAGATTGACATCCCACTGGGTTGTGAGTTTTTCTGAACCAAGGATGTCTTTGTGGTTTGTGCAGCCCTTTGGGACACTTGTGATTTACGGCTATATAAACAAACATAGATGGATTGATTGATTTAACACCTTTAACTTGTTAACAAAAACGACTCGACTGGACTGTCACTATTATGTTAGATTCACTATGGACTGGACTCTCACAATATTATGCTAGACCAGGGGTCGGGAACCTTTTTGGCTGAGAGAGCCATACAAGCCAAATATTTTTTAAAGTATTTCCGTAAGAGCTGTATAATTTTTTTTATTTTTTTTAACACTGAATACAACTAAATGCGTGCATTTTTAAGTAAGACCAACATTTTTAGAGGACAATAAGTCCCTTATTGTTTTTAATAACATTGTTATTCTGAAACTAAACAAAAATAAATATAATACTTCTTACTATTAATGCGACTTCTTGAACAGGTGCGGTATAAACCGGATGGATGGATTAAAATGCATGACACTGTTTTATATTTTGAACGTTATTTTTAACACTGCGATTACCACCGGAGTTATTGATTACTTATCGTGTTAAGCAATGTCCGCTAAGATTTATCTGAGAGCCAAGTGCAGTCCTCAAAAAAGCCACATCTGGCTCTAGAGCCATAGGTTCCCTACCCCTGTGCTAGACCCACTCGACGTCCATTCCATTCGGTCTGCGGTCCTCTCCAAGGTTTCTCATAGTCATTCACATTGACGTCCCACTGGGTTGTGAGTTTTTCTGAACCAAGGATTTCGTTGTGGCTTGTGCAGCCCTTTGGGACACTTGTGATTTAGGTCTATATAAACAAACATTGATTGATTGATTGATTAAAGACCTTTAACTTGTTAACAAAAAAATCTCTTTCATAAATTAATAAATATATATGAATGAGGTAGATTCCTTCGACTTGGTCAACTGAAAAGTAGTTCGCCTGCAGAAAAAGGGTGGGCACTCCTGGTTTAGTGTCCTTCAGCTTTTAACTTCCTGAGAAGCATCGTCCTCTGCAATGGATATTTTTGGATATTAGGAGAACGCTGATTCTCAGGAGGTTATAATATAAATACCTCACAAAATGATGTTTGGCCTCACTGGCTTCTTGGTTTCCTTGGTTTTACATCAAGGATATTTTCCAGAAGACGGTTCATCAAGTGGCCAATTACTCGTATTTTTCGTTGTAGATGTTGTTCAATTTATTTGTTCAGTTTTTTCTTTTTTTTTGCATTTTCACGCTCCCACATGAGGAGTTACACCTAAAGGAAATAACTGCTTGTCTACTCGTTCATCAGACCAACGAAAGACTCCAACAACATGTTTTGTCCTCCATCGTTTTTAGGTTTATCATTAAACCGAAATGTGTCCATACATTTTAAGTTTAGTTTTTAAGATTTAAACATTGCAGAAGGTTATTTGCTCTGTTTGCGGGCACTGCACAAGGGATCATGGGAGATGTAGTTTACTTCTCAGACCAGCCCAAGTAATAGCACCCGAAAAAAACCTACTTGACGACGGTAGGCAAGGCAGCTTTATTTGTATAGCACTTTTAATACACAAGGCAGACTCAAAGTGCTTCACAGACAACAATGTGAAATTGAATAAAATAAAAGCAAAATTAAAATGCAGACAATAAAAATAAACACAGTGCGGACGTTAAAAGTTAAAAGATTAAAAGATTTAGCTGAAAGCTGAGGTGAACATAAAAGTTTTCAGTTTAGTTTTAAAAGTAGTCAGAGTTGGGGAAAGTCTGACACCTTCAGGAAGTTTATTCCAGCTATTTGTTGCATAGTGACTGAATGATGCTCTCCCTTGATTTGAGTTAACTCTGGGAACCGCTAACAGATTGGTTTCAGAAGATCTTAGTGATCTAGAGGGCTTATATAGTGGGAGCATATCAGTGACGTACTTCGGCCCTAGACCATGTAATGATTTATATGTGAGCAGGAGGATTTTGAAATGAATTCTCTGATGTACAGGGAGCCAATGTAAGGATTTAAGAATTGGTGTAATGTGCTCAGATTTTTTGGTCTTTGTTAGAACTCTAGCAGCAGCGTTCTGAACCAGCTGTAGCTGCCTGACAGTTTTTTTGGGAAGACCTGCAAGGAGACCATTACAATAGTCTAGCCTACTGGTAATAAAGGCATGTATAACATGGGTGTCAAACTCTGGCCCGCCATGTAATTTCATTTGGCCCTTGAGGCAATATCAAATTAACATTAAAGCTGGCCCACCGGTATTATACAGTGGCTGTGCCGCTGTAACACCGCATTCACCGCTAATATTCATACTTGCCAACCCTCCCGATTTTCCCGGGAGACTTCCGGAGTTCAGTGCCCCTCCCGAAAATCTCCCCGGGCAACCATTCTCCCGAATATCTTCCGATTTCCACCCGGACAACAATATTGGGGGCCGTGCCTTAAAGGCACTGCCTTTGACGTTCTCTAAAACCTGTCGTCACGTCCGCTTATCCTCCATACAAACAGCTTATACACAATCATAAGTGAATGCATTGCATACTTGGTCAACAGCCATACAGGTGACACTTGAGGGTGGCCGTATAAACAACTTTAACACTGTTACAAATATGCGCCACACTGTGAACTCACCAAACAAGAATGACAAACACATTTCGGGAGAAAATATGTACCGTAACACAACAGAACAATTACCCAGAATCCCTTGCAGCACTAGCTCTTCCGGGACACTACAATACACGCTACCACCTAAAAGGTTAATTTGTTCAACCTTGGCCCGCGGCTTTGTTCAGTTTTAAATTTTGGCCCACTCTGTATTTGAGTTTGACACCCCTGATGTACAAGTTTTTCTAAGTCTTACGCTGACATGAGCTCTCTAAGTCTTGTTAAAATTTTGAGGTGATAGTAGGCCGATTTTGTTACTGATTTGACTGTCGAAATGTAAATCAGAATCTAAAATAACCCCAAGATTTCTGGCTTTATTTGAGGTTTTCAGGGACAGTGATTGAAGGTGTTGGATGACTTTAAACCTTTCTTTTTTGGCACCAAAAACAATTATCTCAGTTTTATCTTCATTTAGTTGTAGGAAATGTTGGCACAGCCAGTGTTTGACTTGCTCAATGCACTGGCACAGAGGATCTATGGGGCGATAGTCATTTGGTGATAGCGCTACATAGATTTGGGTGTCATCGGCATAGCAATGATGGTCAATGTTATTTTGCATGATTTGTCCTAGTGCACTGAAAAAAGCGACTTTTTGGAGCTGTAAACTCTATTGGAGTAACTGTCGTAATTTATACCTAATATTTTTAACATTCAGTAAGAACTAGTTTCTTAAGTAAAATTAAACATTTTATTAACGTAATACATGAATTATGGAGGAAGAGTAAGTTTTACTTATGTTTCCTCATACTATTTAAATGTTTAATAGTTATACGTACATAAACCTAAGAATATTACATAAACTTTACTCTGAAAATCTAGTGTTTTGAAACGCATGCACGACAACGCATGCGCACAGCACAACAGGCTCTGGCCGACTGGTTCTGCTCCGGCCGTTAGGATCACTTCACAGAGCACTGCAAGGTGCCATTATGGGTAATTCTTATCTTGCGTTTATAATGTGTTACAGAGTCTATGTTCTCCAGAAATGTATTTGGTGTGGGTTCACAGAGTGTGGCGCATATTAGTAAGAATGTTAAAGTTTTTTATATCACAACCGTCAGGGTAAAAGGTATGGCTGTTGAGCAAGTATGCATTGCAAACTCGTATTAAAAGCGTTGTAACGCATGCGTCCTTCCGGCACGTAGACAGGATGGTGTAAAGGTGGGCGCGATGACATGCTGAAGAGCAGCGGTCCTCAACCACCGTGCTGCGGCCGCAGAATAATTTTTTAATTAAAGTCTTTTTAATCACACGTCATTGATAAGCGTAGGAGTGAGAAGAGGTTTTAAAATAATTAGCGCTCCGATGGCTATACAAGGAAATATGGTATATAAAATTTACTTAAAATTTTGAGTAAATTGATGTTCCCGCTGATGAAAAACAAGTAGACTTTACATAATTTGTTTAAATAAATATAACTTAAAACTTTGATGTAATTAAGTAACTGTTACTTTATATATTCACATTTGTTATGTTATATGGTAAGTAGAATTGAATTGATACTGGCAAGTGAGTGTTACTTGATACTGCAGCATTAAATTTTACTTAAATCATTTGCGTGCAAATACTTACAATAAGTAAATCTTAAGAGTTATTTTTTTCAGTGTGGGGGCATATAGATGTTAAATAAAGTTGGCCCCAAGATTGAACCTTGGGGGACTCCACACGTTACGTTGGTTGGTTCTGATACAAAGTCACCAATGGAAACAAAATAGTTCCTATCTTGTAGATATGACTTGAACAAGCTTAAAACTGTGCCTGAGATCCCCACCCAGTTTTCCAACCTGTCCAGAAGTATTGAGTGGTCGACAATGTCAAATGCAGCACTGAGGTCCAATAACATTAATACTGAAGTTTTGCCAGAGAAGGGCCTTCTCTGTGCTGTGAAGAGGTCGAAATCCTGACTGGAAGTTGTTGTGGCAGCCAGTAGAAGCCAAGAAGTGATTTAGTTGTTGGATGACAACTTTCTCAATTATTTTACTTATGAATGGTAGATTTGAAATTGGTCTGTAGTTGTTGATAACAGAGGCATCTAGGCTATGCTTTTTTAGAAGAAGTTTAATGACTGCAGTTTTGAAACCTTCGGGAAATTGACCGATTGAATAGAATTATTAACTATTTGCAATACGTCTGTTGTTAGGCAGTCAAAAACATTCTTAAAGAAGTTGGTAGGTAAAACATCAAGGCAGCAGGTGGATGACTTTAGAGCTGTCACCGTTTCCACTAGAGTTTTAGTGTCTTTGTCATTAAAGCTTGCCATCATTGCTGTGTTACTTTTGCCTAAATGGGGTGGTGGTCCTGCTATTTTACTTGAGATATTGATGGTGTGTCTGATGCTTTCAATTTTATCAGTATAAAAGAATGCAAACTCATTGCATTTCTGCGTCTGTCAACGGTTGCGAATAGAGTTTTGGCCTTATTAGTGTTGCTGTTTATGATATTGGAGAAGAATGTTTCTCTAGCACTTTTTAAGACTAAATTGTAGGCCTGGAGGCTTTCTTTATAGATGTCATGGTGAATATGAAGTTTTTTATTCCGGCAGATTCAATCAGCCTTCCTGCACTCTCTTCTCTGGGCTTGATATCGTCACATACTACGGCATTATTGCTGGCATTTTCAAACCGAATTGCCGCGATATTTACAATATCATTACAACCCTAACAATGACACATTGGACAAAAACACTACTTACCAGTTACTGTTATCTACTGCATCTCCAAATCCTGGGGTGTCAACAATCGTGAGGGTCAGCTGGACCCCCCCTTCTTTTATGAGCACTTTGGACTGCTCCACCTGAAACACAAATCCACCTATTCAATGATTTGCATTCAATATTATAAAAAGGAAAAAAAAACTAGGACTGTCTTGATCTGACATTGGTCCGATGGCATCTTCAACAAAAAAAATAAAAAAATAAAAATGGAAATTTTAATTTAAAAAAAAGGGATCATATGGGTTTACATGTAAAACGTCCGATACAATCTCCAATACAAGCAATACTGCAGCGCGTTTCTTATACAAAAATGTAAAAAAATATCTTCCAATGAGGATACATTTTAGTCAATCCAATTACAAAAAGGTAAACCTCCTAGTCTAGAAGCTAGAAGCGACACAACACCTAAGCACACAAGCTACACCAGTGGTTCTTAACCTTGTTGGAGGTACCAAACCCCACCAGTTTCATATGAGCATTCACGGAACCCTCCTTTTTTTTTTTTACAAATTCAAGACAAAGTTATATGTTTTAGGTAACACTTTAGTATGGAGAACATGTTCTAAGTAACAAAGACATAATTTTGAGTTTTTTGGACACTAAGGGAACATAATCTAAGTAAAAAAGACTTAATTTAGAGTTATTTGGTTAGGGTTAGGGTTTGGGTTAGAGGGTTAGGGCCAGGGTTGGAGGGTTAGGGTTATAACAAGCCCATGCCGAATAAGGCATTAATAAGTACTTAATAATGACTAGTAAGAGCCAATATGTTACTAATTTGCATGTTAATAAGCAACTAATTAATGGTGAATATGTTCCCCATACTAAAGTGCTACTCTGTTTTTTTACTGGTGCACAAAATGAACGGTGCATGAACATCACCTTGTTCAACCAACAAAACCAACACAGTGCATAAACTCACAACAAATTACACACCTGTAAATCAGTCTGACTTCTGCTGTTGCCGTATCCGTAGTACGCCGATAGGGTGAAGTTTTTATATACACGATGAGTCGGGTGTGTTTCGACCTCCGCCGAACCCCTGAGCCCGACTCACCGAGCAACTAGGGTTCGATCGAACCCAGGTTAAGAACCACTGAGCTAGACATACATAGTAAGTGTCCTTCATTAAACAACATTGCAGTCTAAAACAGCACATTTGTTTATACAAAAAATTATCAAAAAATAAAAATTGCATACTACTTACACATACAAATTCTCCGAGGCAGAAATGTATTAGAAAGTATCCAGTAACAAACGTGTCCGTTTTATTCGACTTACGACATCATAAGCTTAACTTCAAGAATTATTGTGGCCACTAGGTGTCACTAAAAAAACAATTACCGCTCCACTTCAATATAATTTATTTATTTTTATTTTTTTGTCCTGTCCAGCTTTTAGGCAAATCATATAGTGGATGAAGATGCCCATATCAGCTGTTCAGATTTACTTTACAAAAGAGAAGTGTAGGATACTTCTCCTGTTGCCTTATTTGTATTTGATTACATTGATTGATTGATTGATTGATTGATTAAATGTTTTTACAAACCCCATTTCCATATGAGTTGGCAAAATGTGTTAGAAGTAAATATAAACGGAATACAACGATTTGCAAATCCTGGAATTGGATTGCATTGTTATAGTATTGCTGTGTATTGTTTTGTTGAATTGATTAAAAAAAATAAAACATAAAAAAATAATTTTAAATCGATTTAAAAAAAAAATGACGATCGATTCAGAATCGCACAAAGTGAGAATCGCAATTCAAATTCAAATCGATTTTTTTCCCACACCTCTAATATATATATATATATATGTAGGTGTGGGAAAAATCACAAGACTACATCTCTACAGAACTGTTTCATGAGGGGTTCCCTCAATCATCAGGAGGTTTTAATGGAAGCATTCACATACAATGGTTTATATAGGGCACAGAGTGGGTGGGTACAGGCAGACGTAGGGGTGTGGTGATTGGCTCATGTGTTACCTAGGAGGTGTTTCCGTCTGTGGCGGCATGTTGAAATGATTTCACTGCGCTTGTTGAGGGATGATAGATCTGGATGATATATAATAAACAGTTTCTCTTTTAAGCATAGTTTGCATCTTTTATTACCACTGTTGTAAGGTGTGCTGGATGCAAGAATTTGCCATGTTATTGAATATTCAACATTATTGTCTTTGAGGTTCCAAATATGTTTGCTGAGTTCTGTAGAATTCCGCAAAGTCTGGTTTCTAAAGGAGGCGTTGTGATTATTCCATCTTGTTTTGAACGCTCCTTCGGTTAATCCTATGTACGTGTCGGATGTGTTAATGTCCTTGCGTGTTACCTTTGCTTGGTAAACGACTGATGTCTGTAAGCACCCTCCGTTGAGAGGGCAATCAGGTTTCTTGCGACAGTTACATTCCTTATTGGTTTCAGAGTCGTTTAGTCTGGGGGTAGGCAGTCCTTTTGCAATTGCTTTGTTGTGGTTTGAAATGATTTGTTGTATGTTATTCATACAGCTGTAGCTCAATTTAATGTTGTTCTTGTTGAATATTTTTCTTAGGGTGTTGCCTTTGGGGAAGTGTTTGTCGATCAGAGTGAGGAACTTGCGGCCGATGTTGGTTGAGACGTTTTTGCTGAATGGCAGAGTGTACCAGATGATGTTTCGTTTTCTGCTCTTTTTTGGTTGGTTTCCTGGAGTGGGTTCATAGGTGAGGGTGAAGTTGTATCCGCTTTCATCAGGTGCTTTCTGGTACGGGGGGGTTGCTTGGTCGAATTCAGCTTTGCTAGATGACAGCATCGATAGCCTTTTATTAATTCCGGTAGGTATTCTTTTCGTGGTGGTGGGTGGGTGGTACCACGCAAGGACATTAACACATCCGACACGTACGTAGGATTAACCGAAGGAGCGTTCAAAACAAGATGGAATAATCACAACGCCTCCTTTAGAAACCAGACTTTGCGGAATTCTACAGAACTCAGCAAACACATTTGGAACCTCAAAGACAAAAATGTTGAATATTCAATAACATGGCAAATTCTTGCATCCAGCACACCTTACAACAGTGGTAATAAAAGATGCAACCTATGCTTAAAAGAGAAACTGTTTATTATATATCGTCCAGATCTATCATCCCTCAACAAGCGCAGTGAAATCATTTCAACATGCCGCCAGACGGAAACACCTCCTAGGTAACACATGAGCCAATCACCACACCCCTACGCCTGCCTGTACCCACCCACTCTGTGCCCTATATAAACCATTGTATGTGAATGCTTCCATTAAAATCTCCTGATGATTGAGGGAACCCCTCATGAAACAGTTCTGTAGCGATGAAGTAGTCTTGTGATTTTTCCCACACCTACATATTGCGCTCTACCACGGTATCGAGCACTATTCTCTGGATAATCCAATCAAGACACATACATACATACATACATACATACATACATACATACATACATACATACATACATACATACATACATACATACATACATACATACATACATACATACATACATACATACATACATACATACATACATACATACATACATACATACATACATATATATATATATATATATATATATATATATATATACATACATACATACATACATACATACATACATACATACATACATACATATATATATATATATATATATATATATATATATAGTTATATATATATATTTATACAGTGGGGCACAAAAGTATTTATTCAGCCACCAATTGTGCAAGTTCTCCCATATAAACTGATGACAGAGGTCTGTAATTTTCATCATAGGTACACTTCAACTGTGAGAGACAGAATGTGAAAAAAAAATCCAGGAATTCACATTGTAGGAATTTTAAAGAATCTATTTGTAAATTATGGTGGAAAATAAGTATTTGGTCAACCAGTCAAAGCTCTCACTGATGGAAGGAGGTTTTGGCTCAAAACGTCACGATACATGGCCCCATTCATTCTTTCCTTGACACGGATCAATCGTCCTGTCCCCTTAGCAGAAAAACAGCCCCAAAACATGATGTTTCCACCCCCATGCTTCACAGTAGGTATGGTGTTCTTGGCATGCAACTCAGTATTCTTCTTCCTCCAAACATGACGAGTTGAGTTTATACCAAAATGGATACATGGATGATACAGCAGAGGATTGGGAGAATGTCATGTGGTCAGATGAACCCAAAATAGAACTTTTTGGTATAAACTCAACTTGTCGTGTTTGAAAGAAGAGGAATACTGAGTTGCATCCCAAGAACACCACACCTACTGACTAAATACTTTTTTGCCCCACTGTATATACATATACATATATATATATATATATATCTAGATAGACGTATATATCTCAAGTATGCCAATAAGTGGAATTTACAACAAGGATTCACTGAAGATAATTCACTTACTGAATCATCCAGTATTGTACCACGTAAGCCAAGTCTGCTATTTGGAGCATTTTGTGCAAAGTCAAACATGCACAAAAACCTCAAAAATGCTGGCTGCCCAAATACTATCATTACAACAAAACAACTTAAGAGTTTATTCTGCAAAGCATCTCAAAAAAATATAGTTCTCACTTTTAGTCAGCCTTTTATTGTATCGTGTAAAGCAGGGGTCGGGAACCTTTTTGGCTGAGAGAGCCATACAAGCCAAATATTTTTAAAAGTATTTCCGTGAGAGCCATATAATGTTTCTTTTTTTTAACACTGAATACAACTATATATGCGTGCATTTTTATGAAAGACCAACATTTTTAGAGTATAATAAGTCTCTTATTATTTTTAATAACATTGTTATTCTGAGGCTAACCAACAGTAAATAAAACACTTCTTACCATTAGTGCCACTTCTTGAACAGGTGCGGTAGAAACCGGATGGATGGATGAAAATGCATGAGAATGTTTTATATTTTGAACGTTATTTTTGACACTGATTACCAGTGGAATTATTCATTACTTATCGTGTTAAGCAATGTCAGCTAAGATTTATCTGAGAGCCTGGTACAGTCATCAAAAGAGCCACAGGTTCCCTACCCCTGGTGTAAAGGGACAATACTATAGAAATAAAACTGCAACACAAAGTAATGCTAAAATGTCATTTATCCAACTAAAGGCTTCATAACTTCTGGACAATGTCCCTTGTTTTTCAACACACTTTTTTCATCATTGTTTGTGAAATGAAGACGTAAAAATCATCATTAGGGTTTTATGTAATTGAGCTGAGCTAATGAGCAGGCCGGCTGCTGGGTTATAGACAACCTTTCTTCCTTCCTTCTGCTCAAGGCTGCCCATCAGCTGCTCACCAAGTGATTTATGTATACACGGTAAATTTATCCCACACCGAGATGATATCAATCCACCAAAAATGTTTTCTTCCCATACACTACCGATTACTGCTTTGTTATGTTTGTCAGTCTATCCTGAGTTAACATCGAGAACTGACCAAATCTTCTAACAATAACCAGTCCCTTTACCTAACCTATATTCATAATATGTTTGACCTTTGTTCAGATTGTATATACATTACAAAACAAATTGAATGGTATCCGTTTTTTAACATAAAAAAATCTCTGTCAGACGTGACTGCTTCAATTGTTAATCCATTGTTTCCCCGCTGGGTTTCTTTCGGTAGGATACAAATACACGGTTCCCTCACAACTTTATGGTTTACTTCTAAGACTTACTATGGCCCTGCAATGAGGTAGCGACTTGTCCAGGGTGTACCCCGCCTTCCGCCCGATTGTAACTGAGATAGGCGACAGCGCCCCCCGCGAGCCCGAAAGGGAATGAGCGGTAGAAAATGGATGGATGGATGGACTTACTACAGTCTCAGTGTATCGTAGATTTTTGATTTAAAATATGTATTTTTTTTAAACAGGTACTATAACATCCATTTGATAATATCAGCCATCTTTTTTAGTAGCAAAGATTCTTTGACCACGTGACATCATAAATTGCAAAACATTGGCTGTCCTGGCCACATTCCAGCATCATGTTTGCTAGAGCCAATTTTTATGTTGGCTGTTCTGCTTGTGTGTTTTTGAAAACATTTGAATTAATTTTATTTCAATACAATGTCGTCCAAAGAGGTCTGCGCCTTCTAAGGCTTGTGGCACGGAATCTGCATAAAATTTTAACATGCTTACGTTAGTATGATGACATAGAAAAAGATAGCATACTTCTAGGATATTAAAAACACACTAATTATAGGTGCAAACATACAAAATTAGCTAAAGAGCTAATTGAAAACACTAACATGCTTTTGTTATCAGGCTAACATGAGACATGTAACCATACTTTCAAAATGGCACCAAGTATCAAAATCCATGATTATTAGGTTAAAATATACAAAATTAGCTGAAAAGCTAGCATAAAATGTTAGCATGTTAAAATAAAAGAGGTTAGCATAAAGCACGTTAACTGTGAGCATACTCGCTCCACAGCAATGAGTATTAAAAACCATGATTTTTAGGTTTATACAAAATTCGCTAAAAAGCCAGTATTAAACATTAGCTTGCTAACGGACTCACAAGTACACTAACATTTTATTATATATATGTAATTATATATATATGTATATATATATATATATATATATATATATATACATAGTATATGTAAATATGACTATACATATATAAATAACTTTACATATGAATAAATACATATACATAAATAAATAAATACATATAAGTATATATATATACACATAAATATATATATTTACATACATATATACATGCATATATACATATACATATATGCATGCATATATACATATACATACATACATATATACCTACGTATACATATATACACATACATACATATATTTACATACATATATACATGCATATATACATATACATATATGCATGCATATATACATATACATACATACATATATACCTACGTATACATATATACACATACATACATATATACACATACATATATACATACGTATACATATATATACATACATACATATATACATACATATATACACATACATACATATTTACACATAAATATATACACATACATACATATATATGCATATATACATACATATATACACATACATACATATATACACATACATACATATATATGTATGTATGTATGTGTATATATATATATATGTATGTATGTACCGCAGAGGCCACCACAGTGGATATGTTTCTTTTACTTTTTATCCATAGCTGTATGTAGAAGTGTCTGGTTGTATCTGCTGCTTTAATGTCTTTAATGTCCTATGTGTTCTTTGATGTTTGATGTTTCCCTCTTACACACATGTAAGAGGGATGTGTGCTATGGCTATGAGTTGTTGTTTTTTTCCCTTGGCCTCAGTCTGCACCCCCTCTCCAGGGCACAGGCTAAGACCGATTTTTTTATTTTATTTTAATCTTCTATTACCTGTATCTCATCTTTTTTTGTAAGGGGCGCTGGAAGCCGGCAGACCCGTCAGCGATCCTGTTCTGTCTCCCTTTAATGTTTGTCTGATCTTGAATGGGATTGTGCTGAAAATTGTAATTTTCCTGAAGGAACTCTCCTGACGGAATAAATAAAGTACTATCTAATCTAATCTCTAATATATACATACACATATATATATATATATATATATATATATATATATACTGTGTATATATCCATCCATCCATTTTCTACCGCTTATTCCCTTTTGGGGTCGCGGGGGGCGCTGGCGCCTATCTCAGCTACAATCGGGCGGAAGGCGGGGTACACCCTGGACCAGTCGTATATATTGTGTATATATATATATATATATACTGTGTATATATATATATATATATACACTGTGTATATATATATATATATACACTGTATATATATACACTGTATATATATATATATATATATATATATAAATGTTTGTGTGTGCGTCTGTGTCTATATATCAATCCTTCTTAAATAGTCCGGCGCCCCGTGTGACCCGTGGGGGGCACGCTTTTTCGTTTGCCGTACCAGAATATTACGAAGCGTATGTAGCACATGGCTTCACTTTAACCACGGTGGGAGACAAGGAATGACTGGTGTGATGTTTCCTTTAATGTTAATAAGCATAGGTATAGCTATAACAACTTTATTGCAAAATTAAACTATATTAATAGTCACGGTGAAGAGTGGGGGGGGGGGGGGGGGGGTGATTCTCTTCTTCCTTGGGGGGGTGACAGAAAAAAATATTGGAGAAGCACTGGTATATATGTAACTATATGCACATACACGCACACAATAATCATACATACATATATGTTCTGTATACATACAAATATATGTATACATACATACACATATACTGTATATGTGTAGACATACATATACATCCATATATCTATACTTACATATATCTATATACATACGGGACGAGCGGTAGAAGATGGATGGATATATGTAGACATATATACATATACATATATACGCATACACATATTTGTAACAGGTTACTTACTGTATGTATTTGATTCCACTTGTTCCAACAAGGATTTATGTGAGTGCTCAAAAGTGTCCCCTCTCAGACATGGGCTATAAATAGGCTGGACTGGCATTGCAGCCGCCGGATAGACGTGAGTAGGGGAGCGCAGCTCAATACAAATGAATAGCCAATTAGCTTTGATGCTAACATGATGTACTATTTTTTATAGTGTGTTATAAAGAGGCACACCGTCTTGACTGGTGCACATTCCATTCAAGGAAGTAGACGGTGTCCATAACATCACTCAAGTCTCCTGTCTATCATTACCACAAACAACGCAGAGTCCAGGGGGCTTGAACTGGCGACGATTACAGTATATTCAGTGTGGGTTATATATACATACAGTTGTGCTCAGAGGTTTATACACCCTGGGAGAATTGAGGATTTCTTGGCCATTCTTCATTGTGTTATGAATGATAACACAAAAAAACTTTCTTCCACTGCTACAATTCCTTAAAGGGGTCTTGTTCATCAGCCACACCGGTTACACTGAAGGTTGTGATATAAACAAGTTTAACACTCTCACTAATATGTGCCACACTGTGAACCTACACCAAACAAGAATGACAAACACAAACACATTATAAACGCAACATAACCAACCACCCTTGACCGTGCGTCGGGTGAAGTGGGCGGGGTTTGGTGCTAGCGGGGTGTATAATATAAGCAGTAAGAGTCATGGATGTATTGCACTCTGGGTAAATGTTATGTTGCGTTTATAATGTGTTACAGAGCCGATGTTCTCCAGAAATGTGTTTGTCATTCTTGTTTGGTGTGGGTTCACAGTGTGGCACATATTAGTAAGAGTGTTAAACTTGTTTATATCACAACCTTCAGTGTAACTTGTATCACCCAGTATGCCTTCCAATCTCGTCCGTGTGACGAAAGAATCAGCGAAATGCATGCAACAATTGAAGGTTATTCCAAGCCTTCAGTGCTAAAAATAATAACGTTTTTTTTTTATTTATTAAATGTGCTCTTCGTGATGGTATCCTCACATCACTCTCAATTTTTTATTGCATGCCATTGGTGAGTGCAGGGGTGAGAAAAGGTTTTAAAGTTATTACCGCCTGCTTACTACTACCGCATGCCTTCAATAGGCGCAGGAGTGAGAAGAGGTTTTAAATTAATTAGCGCCACGGCGGCTATTCAAGGAACTACGGTATACCTTGATGTTGCAGAAAAAAGACCATATGTTTTTTTTAACCGATTTCCGAACTCTAAAAGGGTGAATTTGGCGATTTAAACGCCTTACAATT